>NC_142718.1:29061747-29362997 GCF_055471065.1 Atractosteus spatula
CTCTCAGTGTTGACACAGAACATAGCTTCTTAACTGAAATGTCTTAAAGATTATTCAGACTATAATATGTAAAGCACCCAAGCATTTGCAATTGGGAATATACAGGCTTTGCTTTCTGCAGATCTTGTAGTGAATGAGTGGCTAAGATATGGTAGAGTGGAGGAAGGATAGCCAGGGAATAGGCTGTCAAAAGCCAGACTGGTGAATATCCCACTGAGGGCTGATACAATGCCAGATTCTCCTACCCATGGAAACTTCCCATCTGCTGACACATGTAGAATACACTCCACACAATTACATTTCTTCTGAACTACCCAATTAAAAAAATCACTTCTGTGATCTATAGCCTATCTTTTAATATACAATTTTACCATTTTAAAAAATAACAATGCATTATAATATCACTTCAACTACAACAGTTAAAAAGGGTTTGAAGTACTCAAGGCATACATGCTATTGATAAAAATCACTTAACCCTGATTTGATATTCTATTTCCAGTCCAATGCAGGACATCATGGAAAAACCTTTTTGAAGAATGCAGAAATGACTGAATATATATACAGAAATAAAACAAAAAGAAAAGAACACCTACTTTGTAAAGAACACAGGAAATAAGCATATCATAGAGAAAGCTCATCAGTGGGCAAATCACATTTTTGATAATTATTTAATTATTTCCTTTGCTCCACTCCACTTTCATTAAGTATTAAAGCGCTGTCATTTTAATTCAGTTTAAGGTCTAAAAACAGATTTCTTCAGAAATAAATACAATTTGTGCAAAGGAAAAGGTTGACAATGTTTAAAAGGATAGATTTCCAGAAAGATTCAATCTTCATCCCTTGAAGCACAACATAGTTATTAAGAAAATATACTGCCTTTTCAGAAATGACACCAACTTTGGGGAAAACACAACTCAGATTTTACCATCTGAAAACAACCCTTCTGTAATTTAAACTTAAACTAATTAACTAATTTCTTTTGCTCCTCTTCCAGTGGTATACAGACAAGGACCATGGGCTTGGAGGATCTGCGTACCATCATGTCTACACACATATTAGTCATTTTCTCAGGAAATGTTTCTCCATAAACTAGAAATATCCATCTTACTTTTATACATGTGAAATTGTTAAATATTCTCTAGTCTGAAAGCAGACACTATATCCACACATTTGTTTTGGAAAATTTCTAATAATTTGGCCAAAAAAAGCTGTATTTGTGTTGAACACCACAGCATAGTCACTGGCTCTCTGAGGTTTCACAGTGAAAAGAGATGGGTTGCTGGACAATTGATATCTTGGATGGTTTTGCATTAGTGCAAGTGCTGTAGTTTTAATCTGCCTTCATTACAAATAGCCATAGAGTAGTTGAGTACACAAAGAAAAAAAAATAGTTGATGGTTCTAATTTAAAATTAGAAAAACAATGTAAAGTAGGACTAATGATTCCCACTGGATGAAGTCTCTGAACAAGTTTCTACATAACAGTTTTGAACATAAAACCAAAATGTAATTAAGTATGCTTTTCATCATGACTGTGGTGAAGACCTCATCAGCTCAAACGTGTAAAATTAACAAGCCTTTTGCAAATGAAGCTGCCTGCATGTATTTGTACATCACAATTTAACATAGCTTGTTTTGTTTTATTAATGAATTTGTTGATATGTTTTTTTAAACTTGCACTGAATGTATTGTGCATCTAAAGATGGATTTTCCATCATGTATGTGAAAATAAAATGTTTCAAAACTTGTTTCTGAACTTCTAACTATGATAAAATAATTTCATGATCGCTTTTGCTGTTAGGAACTCCCAAGAGCTTCTTTAGTATTTGTTGCAATTAAATACTATTTTACCTGCCTTTTCATGATGGTACTGTATAGCAAATTTACTCAGAAAAGTCAGAAAATAAAATGATGCACTGTTCAAAGTGAATGCTTAAGAAAATCAGATCCAGTTCTATTGGGAACAATAAACCACAACAATGAGAACATCATTCTTATTGACCCTTCACATATCCAATACAGTACAGTACAATCCAATGTACTGTACAGAGCAGTGAGACTATCATAGCTATGCTCTTCTGTAGTACTAACCAACCAGATCTTCATGCTCAGGCCTACAGCATCATAACCACTCAGAACATAAAAATGCAACACTGCATTTGATGCATGTACTGCAAAACTTAGCAATTTTGACTGACAATCTCTTAGGTCTACTTACCTTGCTTTGTCAAGAGCAGCATACAGCTTGCTGTATGAATACACTACAGTACCGTTTCCTGCACAATACAGTACAGCACAATGTTACTTGAATTAGATGATAAAATTACAAGCCATAAGTCTTTCAATATCTCAAATTTATGTTAAATTCCAGCTTGTCATTTTTATTTATTTTACTCTTCCTGCGAATTGTAGCCAAGTCTGTAAGTATTTTGGATAGAAACAAGAATCGAATTAGAACTTCATTTCTGCAACACGTTTCCAAACACATTAAAAACCATGTTAATTCTGTTCATGAAGTATGGGATGATTCTTCAAAATGATAAGACCTAGAATGACATTTTATTTCACTAAATGAGAAACTGATTTTTTACCAAATTATTCTTGTCAATGCAGTTACAGTATATAATGAAAATCCTACTTTAACATACAGTAGAAGATGGTTCCTCTTATTTTCAAAACTGGATTACACCACTTGGGTTTCACCAAAAGTATATTAGTGCAGAGTATAAACTTTATTATGCTAGAATATTTACCTTACAATAAACAATAAATTTACTAATCAATAAACTAAATATAAAAATTATACAAAGAGCAATTGGTTATAACCAAGGTGTTAAGACAATGCACACAGAAGCTGCATAAATTTAAGCTATCCAGATGCTTTGTGTACTGCACATGTAGCTAAACTTGGAAAAGTTTTAACTACAAAGTTTTGTAGTTGTGTAGCATTTTGTAGAAATATTTCATGAAAAGTGATTATGTAGTGTGGGTGGCATGGTGGCACAGTGGTAAGCTTTGCTGCCTCACAGTGCTAGGGTCCTGGGTTCAATTCCGAACCTGAGGTACCAACTGTGTGGAGTTGTATGATCTCCCCATGTGCCCATGGGAATTCACCGGGTGCTCAGGTGTCCTCCTTAAGTCCAAAGACATATTGGTAGGTTACAAAGGAACAAGTAAAGGTTGATTCCATACTAAAAAGAAAAGAGACCATGTTTCAGCTGTGGAGCCTTCTTCAGGTGTAGGTTATTGGTATATTGGTAGGTTAACTGACTTCTGGGAAGACCAGCGTTGGTGAGAGTGCGTGTGTTTGTGTCCGTCTGTCTGTCTGTCTGTCTGTCTAATGATGGACTGGTGTTCCATGCGGCATGTACCCTATCTTGCACCCGCTGCTTGTCAGGATAGGCTCCAGCACCCCTGTGAGGCTGAATTTCATTTATCAATTACAAAATGTACGGATAGGTGACAATGTAGTTTCGCTGTTAGAATTATTAAGAACTGCATACTAAGCACTATCCTCTTATGTTATCACAAGATCTAAAGCATTAAAATATGAAATACAAACTCTAAACCTGCACTTTGACAAGAAGCAGCAATAAAAAAATCAAATATTGGATTTAGAAGTGTAACACAAGAGATGGAATAATGCCAGTTTGTATGTACCATTTTAGCACATTTTCATATATCTGAGTAGTATTCATGAATGCCACATAAACCTAAAACTGAATACATCTCCAAATATTAATGATGTAAAAGCTGTAGTTCAAATGTAGAATGTTATTACCTTTTTTATTGATGTAATGGCTAAGATAACATATTTAATTTTAAAAAATGATTTTCTTTCACCAACGCAATACACTACATCAATTGGGTTTGCTACACATTTATGGAAAATAAAAAGCCAAAAAAAAATTAACAAATGGGATCCCCCCCCAGAGTCACTCAATGAGCACAATGTATTTTTTAGCATTTTAATAAAAATAAAAAGACTGTCAACTACCTGTATTATAATGAAACGTTGCAACCTATATATTTCCAAAGGCACAGGTGCAAACCAAAGTTTACCAGAAATTAAGATTTGTGCTAATATTTTTTTCAATTTGACAGAATAGCATCCTGTTTGATTTCTACACCTAAGTGACAGCTTATCTCTTCTGGACATTGGCTACATCTCACTTTAAACAGAAATAAATCACAGAGGAAGCAAGAATACGCGAAACCCAGTGTACTGAAAAAAACTAAGTCTAATGGATTGAGACTAACAAATGTGCTAAACAATCACCAAACATGCCACCTGGGCAGCCTGTCATAGCTCACCACTATATAAAGCTGAGCAGTCAGAGGCATGTCCACAAGAGCAAGAAGTCATCCAACAGAGAAACAGCCAAGCCTTTTTTCGTAGAATTCCAACTGGAATACAGGTAAGACCCTTACCGATTTCATTTTAAAAAAAAGTGATCCAGTAAAGATAGGTTTATGCAAGCTTTTGTAGTAATTAAACCAACCAAATACCAGGAGGAAATAAGAAGTGTAGCATTTTGCAATATGCTATTGAAGATGTTCACATGTTGCTTGTTAGCATCATACAGTACTTTCCCCAAACTCATTTAAAGTTATTGTTAAAAGTAGTTACGGACTAAAATCAACCTTATATCTTTGTCACAATGTTTCTTATGACTTCTCTTTAAACTAGATATTTACTTTTATTTTCTGATAGGACACACAATGAAAGGGATTCATTCTCTGGCTGCGTTGCTGCTTTTGATTGTCGTTCAAGGAAGCTGGCAAGTCCCCTTGCAGGACACAGAGGATAATTCAAGGTACATCCTAGTGAATCCATGTTCCTGATAGACCAAGCATTTATTACATGCTTGAAGTGATTCTAGAGAAAATCAATTAGAAAATAAGGAATTGTTTTAATTAGCATACTTTCATAACAAAGATTTCAATCTCTGCTTTGAACAGTCAGCATCAAAATGCAGAATTGTACTGAAACCAAGATGAATATAATACAGGTGTTTTTTTTTTCTAGATTACTTACAGAAGACAGTTCTATTGATGAACCCAGGGAACTTACAAATGTGAAGAGACATTCACAAGGGACATTCACTAACGATTACAGTAAATATCTGGACACAAGGCGTGCTCAAGACTTTGTTCAGTGGTTAATGAGCACTAAGCGAAGTGGGTAAGTGTTTCAAGCAAGCGACATCTCTTTTCGTTATCCCTGTCTGAACTAAAACAGTAACAACTTTTTTTTTTCCAAAAATGAAAAAATCTCAAGGCTGAAGGCAATGGGTTACAAAACACATCCTATATCCAAAAGTAACAGAGTGCACGATCACAAGCCTAATCCATATAGTTGTCTAGTGTTACATAAAATAGAATGCTTAGATTAAAAACATGCCAATTAAAACACATTAAATGGGATAATCCAAGATTGAAGGTATACTCTTATTTAACAAAAAATAAAGTGATACCAAAAGACAGGTAGGATGAATCTTCACAAAGTTCTAAACCTCTGCAATGCCTTGTTTTATGCCAGACAGGAAAACTAGATAGACATTTTCTCAGAGAACTGAAATTGGCATATTGCTACCAGATATCAAAACTGATAATGTTAAGCCTACAACAATAAAATTATTTATAAATACAGAATATGCCAGCATATATTATAGGCTTTTTCATATGAAATACATGGTACATATTTTCTGAACAACATTAGCATGTGCAGTTAGTACTGTACCAATCACTACAGAAAGCAAAATACTGTACATTATGTTCAGGTTTAAAACTGACATTTCAAAGGTGATAGTATGATAAAATGTCATCTTAACAGTGACAAACAGCACATTATACACATGAAAAGGAACCATATTCAATTGCATATAATCAAATATGTTTTCCTAATTTAAAACATAGTGGAACATCAAAACTGTTCATATGCATGTACAAGAGATAGAAAAGCAAACATTTTCAGCTTTAATGTACAAACTGAATTACAGTATAAATAAAGTACAGGTATATCATTCTCATATGTATTTCTTCCTGTCGTACAAAACAAAAAAATGTGATGCATATCTGAAGCTTTATTGTATGTCCCATACAGTAAAGTTATAGCCCCTTAGTTAAGTGGTTATAGTGTTATTTTGTGGATAGGTGTAATACTGCTTACCAAATGAAAACATCAAGTTGTTTTAATTCTTCATCTAGGCTCATTTTATAAATCCATATTTGAAGCATAAAGAACATGCAAGACCAATAAACCCACATACTGTAGGTTCATTTTTAAGATAAATACATTCAACTATACAATTCAACTAAGGCTTTTTCTGCAAATCCCCCAAGCTATATTTGTTATCAGAGTCCTTGAGTGGGACAAGAGGAAATACTTAACACTGTCTGAACGTAGTATTAAAAGAAACATTGATTTATATGTTTATTCAGCATTTCATACTAAAAACATCAACTTGTCACACATTTTGTCTTTAATGCTTTCTCATATGCATTGGCACATACCTGTAGATGCCACTGTATCTACTACTACTATTTAATAAAAACATCTCCCACGCATTAGACCTTTTTGCATGTAGCCAGCAGAATTTCACATTCTTTGGACTCTCTTACTTTCTTCAAGGGGAATTACAAGACGCCATGCTGATGGTACCTACACTAGCGACGTCAGCTCCTACCTGCAAGACCAGGCTGCCAAGAAATTTGTTACTTGGTTGAAGCAAGGACAAGACAGAAGAGAGTAGGATTGCATTCTATTAAATTAACAGCATCTTGTGCTGTGCCTAGAGGAAAAGAAAAAAAACATAATAAACAAATGTATAATTTAACTGTATTATAACATGTTTTGTATGACCTGTATTGTTATTTCACTGGTCGTGCAAATAAATCTACTGAAACTAAGCTCTGAGTTTATTGGTATTACACAATATTTCTTCTTGCTCCACACAATGAATAAACATTCATTGAAATATCCGTTCTGAAATATAAATTTGAAAAAAGGACTGCCAATCTCAGAAATAAAATGGCTCGATCTTAGACTGTATGTAAAAAATAATGATCTAAAAATAGCCTACAACATCAACTCAGAATTATTTTAAACATGTAGACTTGAGAAGCTTACAAGGCTTCATATACAGACAAAAACTGTAAATCTTCTAAATTAGTTTTTCAGAGGAGAGCAGTGAGACTGAGGAAATGTACAGAAGACATGCGGATGGAAGCTTCACCAGTGATGTTAACAATGTTCTAGACAGTATTGCGGCAAAGGAATTCATAATCTGGGTCATGAACTCTAAACCTTCTGAAGAAAGGTAATGATGGGGAATCCATACTGTGAGATACTTTACCCTTCTTAAAAAAGTGTTGTGCATAATTCAAGTTTTTTCTGCTTGTTTTGGTTTTCCTACAGAACAAAAAAAAAAAATCAGGCTCTAACATTCTTGTAACCGAGTCTGAATTTTGTTTCTTTTTCAGCGAACCCTTTAATGTGTAACAGCGAAAGAAGAAATGTGCTTCCACGTTCAGGAATGTTTTTGGTACTGAACAGCACTGTCCCAGCTGGAAAACCTTCAAGATCTTGTTTCAGCAAAAGACCTTGGATGTCACTAAAAAAAGCCATACTTTTTTGCATGCAATTAAAATAATTAAATTGTAAATCTCTGAATTATTTAAGAAAATAAACACAGAGTAAAAGATATAAAGTGCATTGTTCAATGAAATACAAAGTAATGGGTTTCACCACTTTGAAGGGTATCAAAAGAAAAACACTACTCTTTCTAAAATTACTGTAGTTTTCTATAAAACTGAAATGTGTCTATAAAATATATTCATTTATCATGAGTTAAAGATGTTAAAGACATACAAAAAATATTGGTAAATGAATCCACCATAACATGTTAAAATATTTCATGCAAGCAGTTTCATTATTGCATTTTGTAAAAATTATTTAACTCCTGGAATTATTAATGTGTTGCAATACAGAGTAGTTACAGTACTGTTCAAACCCTTTTCTTAACAAAAAATATTTTTATTTCTTTAGAGGCCTGTGGATGAAGGAATCTGGAAATTCTCATACTGTAGCTCAGTAAGAATAGCTGCCTAATCATATTAAGGAATACAAATGCAATCAAGGAAAATAAGATGTATGAAATTATCCACTACATATAAAAAATATACTTTTTACCTATTGGGTAGTTCATGGAAAGAGTTTATGGGATTGAACAACAAACAGGACAAAGTTTCAAGGGAATGGACCCAAGTATGAAATGAGACAATTCTCCCCGATAATGTGTCCCTTGTGACAAACTGATATTACGCTGATAAACTGAGGTACTGTACAATGTACTTGAAATAAACAACACGTTTTACTCTACAATACCATGGGAGCAGTACTCTACGATGAAATGACACTTCCTTGTCATTTATAGTACATTTAGACTGTCTTCCCAAATTGAACTGAAATGCCTTTCACAAGACACGGGAAATGTGTCCGTCAATAAATTCCATGAAGAAACTCCTGTCTTGATGACGAGAAAAGAAACAGCCGGTAATCCCCTGGTTTTGCCACCAATGGAAAAAAAAACACCTTCTCTTAAGGATACCGTGCCGTGGGATGAAGTACATCCCCAAGCTGTCAACTGGCAGATCACACCATCTGTTTAGTTTTCGTTTACAGGTTCACTTGCCATCTTGTGATTCCCCCCCCATTTCAAACCTACCGGAGGTCAGCCGTTGCCCATTTCTATTCAGAACGTGTACGATTAAACCACTGTAAAAATAAATAACGTTTACGTTGAATGCATAATTACAGTATACAGCTCAAATAACGGCAATCTTTGGTCCATTAAGAAAATCCTTATATAAACTGTAGGTTTTGCAATCCGGGTATTCACTCACTGTACGTTCTAAAAAGTCTAGAACCATACTGTAAGCCGTTGAAACTGAAAACGTTTAAATATTCAGGAACGGTTGGTTGTGATTTTTGGTTTCGAGGAAAATGTACCCCGCGTATATGTCCTAAAATGGGAAGAATTAAACCTGAATCAAAGGCTGCTCATAAAATAAACAGTATAGCATCCCACGTTCCTGATGTAGTTGTATACGGAGATCTTTCCAAGGAAATACCTTACGCAGAGAACTTCCATGGGGTCCTTCTATTCGCCGATATTTCGGGTAAGGAAGAGAGATTTGCATAACACACATTAAAACACAGTTAAATCACAAATTTGTTCATCACAATTTCGATACTGCACCACGTGCAAACTATGCACCTGCTTGAAAGACTGCGTTTGATTGGAAAGACGCACCAAGCCTCTGTTAATTGGCAGACGAGCTGCAATTGTTTGTGGAATTAAATATCAATCTATTTTTTTTATAATACTTAACCTTTCTGTTTGATTTTGATTTTATTTCCAGTAGTTTTCATTCAAATTGAAACACTTTTACACAAAAAAATGACGATGTGTTTAATTTTTGTTTTGCTTTGAAAGTATGCCAGTGTGGCCACTTCCAATAAAAGGGTCCCACCCCAAACGTTTGGGGAGTAATTAAGAAGCTTGCAGTAGTGCCAAAAAGAAAAAAAATCATTAATTAGACTGCACCTGACCTTTTAAGATAGTCAAGTTAAAAATGTACAACTTTTATGTAAGATAATGCAATGAAAAGGGATATCATATCAGTTCTTAACAGTAGAAGATATCATATTAGTCGCTGTGATAAAATGGTCAGTGACTGTGAAGCATCATTCCATCTTTTAATGTTTTAATCTACTGTACATGTTTACTTTCATTGCTTTTGGATGAAGAATGCTCTGGCTTAATGGGTAACTCTCTGTGTTCCCCATTTTCAGGGTTTACAGCCCTCACTGAGAAATTCAGCATGAGTAGTAAGAAAGGTTATGGGGCAGATCAATTAACTAGGACTCTGAACAGCTATATTGGAGAGATAGTGACTCGTAAGTTTGTTTTGCTTGTTATTTATCTGTACAGTAGAGGCAAAGGTATATTATAGTAAAAAAAATCCTGAACAATTTTTAATTCAGAAATATGTTATTAGGTAATTTCAGGATTTCTTTAAACTGATGTAAAATTATTAGTGTTTTGGGTGTGACTCAATTTAGTATTCAAATAAATGTTTTTTTTCTTCTTTCAGTCACAGAAAGGCTATATAAAAATATAGACAAGAATTAGACTATACAATAGCTGTTCTTTCACAATGTCCATGCTATTCGGATGGACTTTGTCCTCAATTTGTTATAAAACTAGAACTGTATATAAGTCTAAAAACAAACATCTTACAAACCCTAGAGAAGCAAAAATATATATTACAAGTTTGATCTGTATCTAATCTAATTATTTAAACTGAAAACGACTTATTCATATTAAACTTAAAACACCTTATTAATCTTAGTCAAAGATACATTAGATAGCACATTGATTTGTGAAAATGAAAACAAAACAGTGGTGAAAAGTATCATAATTATCACAATAGAATTTTGTTCTTATGTTCTGTGGCATCATTTTGGTTATGAAACTGTAGACCCAACCCAAAAGACTCTTTACACTGACAAGGATCCTCATAAATCTTTATGTTACCTTGGTGTTGGAGTGATACTGCAAATTAAATCTGAACAAATTGCTTGTAAAAAAGTCACATTATGTCACATATCGCTTTCTAAGTGGATAATACTAGGAGTTTAAGGATACTAGTTAGCTAAAATATTGCATTTGTTGTATTTTATAGTAATACAGTGCAAGGCTAGAGTTAAGGCTGTTGTGTGACTGTTAAGTAAATAATTCCCACATAGATAGTGATACATACTGTAGATCTATGAAGGAAATACTTTAGTGGTGCAATTCATGGAAAAGATGTGTGATTTTCTATCAGCAAAATAAAACCCGACCCCAATAGTAGTGTTTTTACTTTTTGTTAAACAGTATACAGTAACAGTACAGTAACAGTGCAGTATACTTCATGTATTAAGTCTTGGAGACAAACCACATGTGGAGAAAGCATGATAAACAGGACTTTATTCTGTTACAGATATTCTTGCTGCTGGAGGAGACATTCTGAACTATGCAGGTAAACTACTGATTGTTAAAAACAGAAAAAGGTCATTTTGCATAATACAGCCATAACAGTTTATATACTGTAATCATCTACTAGATGACTGTAGTGTTCATTCACTGTGGAAGACACCTCAATTTACTGTGGGACTCATTCATGTGTTTGCCCATGATTACCTTACTGCCACATTTGCAACATTCTATTCTTAACTCTCATTTTCAAGTGTGCATTCTTAGTTAATCCAAAATGACCTCCATTTCTGGAATCATGGACTTCCTCTTCTATGTACAGGTGATGCCATTCTAGCACTTTGGAAAGTGGAGAGAATGCAGCTGAGTGATGTGATATCCTTGGCAGTGAAATGCAGTCTCAATATTCAAGATCAATGTGGCATTCGAGAAACTGAAGTAGGCTGCCAACTCAGGGTGAAAATAGGTTGGTATTTATGAGGAGAGGCTGTGGGGCTGTGCAGCAGTACAACTACTTGACTACTGTTTGAGGAAGTGCTTTCAAAACCAAGAATAAGAGGCACTTTTTTGTCAATGCCAAAACCCCTTTTCTTTCAAGAAATGGCTACTGTAGGATCCTCAGATCACTTATCTATCTAATCAATAAGCTACTGAAAACCACTTGTGCTAGATGAGTCAAGTGGTCTACTCTCTTTGCCAATTTAGTTGTTTTCTTATGTCCTTAAATCATAATTTCCACAAAAACAGTAAGATTTATAATATCTATACCTAAATTGTAAATACTGATGTGCTGTAGAATTAGTTGGTATGTATCAGCTGGCATCTAAAACAATATATTATGATTATTGCTTATTACATATTCCTGTGTTTTCTTCCAGGTTCTCATTATCAATTACCATAAAACCTGGACTACTTAGTCTTAATTTACATAATCAATTTTACAAATAGGAGATTGAGACTAGTCACACTAGTATTTACTATTAGTATTTAATACAGCGTCTTAGTATTAATGGTTTCATTAACCATAAGCAAACTTAAAACTTAAAATTTCAGAAACAGAGCTTACGTTTTTTAGCTTTTTTTTTCCTGAGCTTTTTCGTCTGTGCTTCTTTCAGGTATTTCAGCAGGAAAACTATCTAAAGTTATTATGGGAGATAAAGTAAGTGAATACTTTGTTGTGATTGGACGAGCAGTGGATGAAGTTCGACTTGCTGAAGGATTAGCAGTGGCTAGCACAATCATATTGTCACCAAATGCTTGGGAACTGTGTGACAGAGACAACATAGCAACTGATCCCATAGAAAATGAAAGGGCAGTTAAGGTATGATTTATCACATACATGGTACTTGTTTTCAGGGTTCAGAATACAGTGCCTTGCGAAAGTATCCTGATCCTTTCTTTGATGTCCCATTTTGTGAAATCCTGCCCATTGCCTATTCTTCTTTAAGCTGATTTGTTTAGGCTCTCTCACTTTGCTTGACAATTGCTTGTGGATAGCAAGTTTTTCTACAAATTCTCAATAGGACTTAAGTCAGGACTTTGACCGGGCCACTCAAGAACATTCACTTTATTTGTCATAGCTTTGGCCTCGTGCTTTGGGTCAGTATCATACAGTAAGGTGAATGTTTGTTCCTGTTTTAGGTCTGAAGCAGGTTTTCCTCTAAGATTTGCATGTTCTTTGCTCTATCAGTCTTGACACTCTTTAAGTGTCATGAGATGCAGAACTATAAAGTAATGCTGCATCCACCATACTTACAGTATGACAGTGTGATTAGTGTATGTTAAATTTGGTTCAAAGCTTTGCATTTAGATTAAAAAGTTCCAATTCTGTCTTGTCTCACCATAAAATCTTTTTCCACATGTCTGCTGTATCACTTAGGTGCTTTGTTGCAAATGCTATGTGTGATCTGAGATGTTTTTTTCTCAGTTCCATATAAGCCCACCTAGTGGAGTGACCGGAATATTGTTGATTCTTGGTCTTTTTCTCCAAACTCCATTTCACTGGGTACTGATAGTAACCGTGAAACAGTAGGTATTTCAAAGTCATTGTTGGCCTCAGCATTGTTTCACTAACCAGTTTCCTCCTCACCCAGCTGCTTGGTTTGAAGTGATGACTGATGTAGGCTTCTTTGTGACACATTTCCTAAGTTCTATACTGACTCTAAAACTGTTAATGTTTTCTAAATTATCTTAAAGATCTCTTGTGCAAAATGTAATTTTAATGTAGAATTTAATTTTACTCTTGTTTTTTGTACTCCTGTGCTTTTATCACTTTTGCATAGCTTCTGATGTGTGTTATATACAGGTATGTGCTAGTGTCAACTCGGATTCTTGATTGGGTTCTTGAAAAGTGCTCATAAATAGATTGCATCTTTGTTCACTTTGAAATGTAGTAAAATAACATTGTGGTATAGTACATCAAAAACAGAAATGGCAAGAAACCGTGGCATAACAAAATAAAAGCATAGTACTGTTATGGTAAAATAATAGGAAAACTGAGACTGTCAAAGCAAAAGAAGTCTTTTACTTTGCCCACAAGCTTCATTCTGTAACTTTTACAGGTCAGATATATAAAGCAAGAACCAAATTTTTCTGTTGAGGAGTATATACAATCAAAAGGAAAACACCTTGCCCATGAGAATATTATAAAAGGTAAGTATTTTTTAAATGTATTTGATATATAGTACTGTAAATAAAATATAACTCACACTGCTTAATCTACTCTTCTTTAGGTGTTGTGAGGAAAGCTTCAAGATTGATGCCAAGTGCAGACCTTGAGAAAAACCTACGGAAATATGTTATGCAAACTGTTTTGCAGAAAGTAAGTGTAAAGGAAAACCTAAGCCAAACCATAAAAGCTTTAAACAGAAAGCGTTTTTCTTATAGAAAAATGCATTATTAATTCTGTGTAAGATTGTTTAGATTCTTAATGAAATTTTGCCATACATAGTAATATGATCATTATTACTTTCAATAACTGCTTATACAGTACAATTCAGGGTCACAGTGGCCCAGAGCCCATTCTGCAAAGCATTGGCTGCAAGGCAGGATACACCCTGGACAGGACACCAGTCCATCACAGGGCACACAGAGACACAAACACTCTCACACCAGGGCCAATTAATCTACCAGTATCTCTTTGAACTATTGGGAGAAACTGGAGCACTTGAAGTAAACCCATGGAAACACAGGGAGAACTTAAACCTTCACACAGGTAGTACCAAAGGTCTGGAATTAAAGCTAGGGCTCCAGTACTGCAAGGCACCAATGCTAATCACTTAGCCACCATATAAAGTAATATGTTAAATATACATTTTTAAGGTTTATTTTGTCTATTCTGTTATAAAGAACAAACCAATGTATATTAAATCAGTCCAGAATTGAAAAAAATAGGGCACAGTCAGGTACATTAAACAAGACCCTGCAAGTCTTTTGTTCGGTATCCAGATAATGTGATGTAAGCACTTTGGTATCACTATCTTGATGAGTCTCAGTGCTTTTATGGACAACTTTTGTTACACCAGGTTCCTAAAAAATATAAAGAGAGTATGCCACAGGTTACCAACTGTACATACAGTATACAGTACTGTGGAAGTGATGGTTTTATCCAATTGAGCAGATGAAAATGGAGAAAGCTTAAGCATTTTGTTAAAAATGCCTCATGATAACTACAGTATCTACAGTATGTCTCCCTCAATAGCTGTCTAGAGAACTGTAGAGTTGTCTGCAATTAAAAAAAGATACAGTATGACCTGCAATTCTATACCCAGTGTTAAAAGAGATGTAGGACAAGGCTGTGCATCTCAAGTGTACATTCTAAGCCTGCATTAGGTCTAAGTGATGATAGATTATTTTGTTTGTTTCTTTCTTTCAACACTAGATTGATGATGATCAGCCTCTTGAGTATTTATCTGAAATGAGACCAGCAACAATTGTCTTTGTTAACCTACAATTCAGGCATGATGTAACTGAATCAGCTCAGTGTTTTGCTATACAACAAGCAACAGATGGAATTGGCCATCAGATGGTTAAGCATCAAGGAAGAATAAATAAAGTATTTATGTTTGACAAGGTAGGTAGTAGTACAATGACTTGAAATTACATTTATGAGAGGAATACCTAAAAAAAGCAAAGCCAATGTTATATTTAAGGTTTTATATTTGCTGAGTATTTCTAAAATTATGACTCTGCACATGGCTAAATATATATTGAAAATTAATGTATAGTTTTATGAAATAATGCCACTTTCATCTTTTACCATAGCTAATTTATTAAACAAGTTCTGTGTCTTCTGTTCTAGTGACAAAAATGTTTATGTGGATCAGATATATTTTTTCAGGTAGTGCTGACTGCTGTTTGACAAGCCTGTATCCTGACTGTTACAGGGCTGCACCTTTCTGTGTGTCTTTGGCCTTCCTGGTGATAAGCGAGAAGATGAGAGTTCTCATGCTTTACAGTCAGCTTTTGGTATACATGAGTTTTGTTCAAAGGAAATAAGGGAAGTAAGGTATAGTGACCTTTTTTATCTTTCAGAACGTTTTCCACATAATTAAGAGCAGGAGTATAGCAATTTCACCTGCTCTATTTTTTTAACTCAGATAAATAACACAAGGTATTTTTCATGATACGTATCTATCTGCCAAGCATTTGTGGTCTGTTCTGAAGTTAATTCTGATTCCATCATAGTATTTTCTATGTTAAAATAAAAAATGGAAAAGCATGATTTGAACTAAAAACCCTTACATTACCGTTAATCTGGAAGCATACTGTTAATAAGAAAACTTTATTTTTTATTTATATATCTAACAAATTTTTCACATACTGTATATGACTTTATACAGTCTATACTGTATATGACTACCACATACAGTATGTTTCTTTAAGTGAATAAGCTATATACTGTATGTTGGATATACTTTAGGAGTAGAATTGCAAAAAGCCAGCATTCTATTTCATACAGTGATTAAATTAGGTATGATTAGTCATTTATTGTTATTCAGTTGTAGCTAGTCCAATTGTGTTTTTATTACCTATGCTCTACCTTATTTTGGGGTGGTTGGCATAATATTATACTTTGCTTAGTACTACATTAAAAAGGATGAAACAGGAATGGGGTTCTTCCTGCCAAACTATTTTATTATTATCTCAGGTTAATTTTTATTAAAACATATTAAAATACAAGGCATATTAAAATGCTTGTAAAAGGTTTCAATTCCAATTCAATGATCATTAAACCCACAGAACAAGAAATGAAGTCAGGCTGTCAATGCTGTGTGATGCAGTCCAATATCCTAGGATGCCCAAAGTTACTGTTGAGAACTTAATTCTTGAAGATAAAATGTATTAACCCATTTAGAAACCCCATATCCAACAGGTTTTATAGATAGCCCGTAAAAAATACATGTCTAAAGACCTGAAACAAATTAATTAATTTATTTATGGATCATCCATCCATTTTCTAATTGCTATATCCAACACAGGGTTATGGGGGAGCTGGATCCTATCCCGGTAAGCAGCAGGCATAAGGCAGTATACACTCTGCTTAGGATGCTAGTCCATCACGGGGCACACACAGACACAAACATGCACACACTGTCACCAGGACCAGTTTTTCCAGAAGCCAGTTAACCTACAAGTATGTTTTTTAACCATAAGAGAAAATCCAGTTGGCCAGCAGAAACCCACATGAACAAGTCAAGAAAATAAAACAACAGAACATGCTGATATCTGCCCAGGAACTAAACCCAGGGCACCAGTGCTGTGAGGCTGCAAAGCTAACCACTGTGTCACACAATTGAGAGATCATTTGGGATAAAAATTTGAAAGGTGATTTGAAAAAAAAATTCAGCCAAGGTCCGAGAGTTCTCTGAATTGAACAAATTACTTGTTTAATTAATAAATTGCAAATGCTGCTAAACTTTTAAAAGCAGGGAATATATATATAAGAACAAGTAATAGGTGTCACCTGAAGAAGGCTCCATGGTCGAAACGTTGTGTTTTCTTTCTTCTCTTTTCAGCATGGAATAAACCTATTGCTTGTTCCTTTGCAGCCCACGCAGCTCCCCACCTGAACTATGTATATAAGAATATAAGACTAAGTGGAGATCTTTACTAAAGACCCTCAGATTCCAATGTTGGAGGTCTTCAAACCCACCCAATTTGCTAAATGACAAAACTCACATGGATTTCCTAATCTTTCAATGAATGTGTCTCCAAAGAATCATCTTGCATGCAGTAACTGAAATATTTCATAAGGTTTTTATTTACCATTTGATGTGGCTGATGTGACACTTTTAACTGCAGTAAAACAGAGAGTAATAAACTAATTAAATTAATGAGAGGTGTACAAAAATTTAAAACATTAATTTATGTGGACACTTATTCTTTAAAGAAAGTTGTTTTTTGTTCCACTTTACAAGCAGTGCAGGAATAGGCACACAAACAGATGTACATTACCTGTTTTGCCTGGCATACTATATTGCTTTGCGTAGTAACTATTAAGACAAACTCCACAGTCTGTAGGTTTAGCAGGTAGATTTTGTCCATTTCTAAATTCAGCAAAAATTTAATTCTGATCAATTAAACAGGTAACTGAGAGCTTAGTTAGAACAAAAAACAAATTATCCTTCAGTCCTTCAATATCAGTGTTCCCTTCATTGAAACATTACACAACAGCTTATAGATATAAGGAGTTGAATAAAATTATCACCCGGGGCAAACAGCCTTATTTCCAATGTCTCAAAAGGTAAGACGTTATTTACAGTTTTAATAGATAGAAGGCTGTATTGTTTTAATAACTAAGCATTAATGAACAATACACATGTCTACACCGGGTTATAACACACATCTAAGATAAATAATAATTTTACAATTATGCAAAATAATTTGATGTCACTTCTGGAACAGCACAGCATCTGTTGGTGTGACAAGTGGCCCTGTGTTCTGTGGTGTTGTTGGACATCCTGTACGTCATGAATATACAGGTACATTTCTTTAATACTTTTCTTTACTTTTATGTAATAAAATATGTATATTATTTCAAACGCTGGTTATTACTTTGCTTTTAATTGTGATATTGTTAAACAGAATTCATAGCATTTCAAAGTCTATTTTGTTTCATCTACGTTCCAGATACTAAGTTTAAAATTATAGTGCCTGTTAAGAATGTAAGTGCCTTGGACATGTGCAATAGGAAAAAAACATATTCATTTTAATTATGAATTTAGATTTAGAACTTTATTATCATTTTAATATTATTTTATTTATTTTGCTTATGCTTTTATCCAAACCAGCAAAATGTATACCCATTTGTAAGAAAGTGCAAATGCTTAGTAGCAGTATGAGGCTTAATGAAATAAACATTACATGTTTAGAAAGATTCTTATTATCCTATCAAACCTGTTAAAGATTTATATAAAATGATCTAAAGATTCTCTCACCCTTTGCTTGATAATAAAATATCCAGGTAAGACCAGGGCTAAATCTGGGGTGGGTGTATGGATATAACATTTAATTAAAATCTTAATATGCTAATTACAAATGAAAGTTTTGTGGGGAAAAGAACAGAAAGAATAAAAATGGAGGTCTGTGTCAATTTTTAACAGATGCCATGGGTCACCACCATGGTACCTAAAGAGATTCTACATTATGTATTCCACAAAAGCATAAAAGGTGTGCTCTCCAATGAACAATCAAAAGAGAGTAGTTTGAGGTAGTGATTGAACTAAACTTTAAGTCTGGGCATCCGTTGCATTAATAATGACTGTAGAAACTGGGCATCAAAGGAAGTTTAGTGTCAGAGAATGAATTTCAAAATAATAAAAGGGTACTTTATTCTGATATTGCTAGAGTGTGATGTCAGGGGAGGGGGAGCCCATAAAAATATATACACTGTAGACCAGTACCCTGGTTAGTCAAGTTCCACTAATGGCACTAACAACTACTCCAACTGCTGCCTAAACAATCTGTGAACTGGATTTCAATAATTATCTTTCAGTTATTGGTCGAAAGGTGAACTTGGCAGCTCGGTTAATGATGAACTACCCTGGAGTAGTCTCCTGTGACAGAGAGACATACTGTTATTCAAAACTTCCATCTTTCTACTTCAATGAACTACCAAAAAAAGCCATGAAAGGTGTGCAGAACCCTGGGATCATCTATCAATACTTAGCCAGGAAACATCAAAAGTAAGTCAACATATAAAGTTTTTAATTAACCTTAACGACAACATACTCGATGCACTTTTTTTAGAATTTTACACAATCCTTTATAGAGCTTTAAACATAACAAAATATTCTGCTGCAGGATGCGTTATGACCTGAATAATTTTTAAAAAATGTCTTCAACATAATATATTTTAATTCTGGTAATTTGGTTCTATTTAATATTAACAATATTTCTGCAAAGATATGTGATATGAGTATTAGAACAATATCAATATCATTGTTTTGCAAAGGGACTCTGTAAAGTCATTATCCACATGACCTATAGTATGTTATTACAGGTTTGGTTCTTTAATTTTAAGCAGTGAAGTGGGAGAACCCTACTGCTTCATGGTGAGAAGTTGATATTTAAACAGGCTTGCACTCATCCATTATTGATCAAAAATAAAATGACCTAGTGTGAGTTATTTTAAGAATTATTTAAATACAGTGAGTGCACAGTGGATATACAATGTATATTTTTGCTTGCACATGTTCAGTATTGTTTTTCTTTAAGGATTTTTTCAAATTTCTTAAAAAAACATTTTTCAGAACTGTTGGTAAAGCACTTATGTCACTTGAAAAAGAGGAGAACTATCCCCTTTTAGGTGAGTTATACTGTATTGTTTAAACAAAAATGACAACAGAACTTTCTGTTTATCAAGCTACAGGTACAGTATACTATACCTTTTTAAGAGGTAGTGTTTTTTTGACAAAGACAAAGTGTTCAGACTGTAAAATTAATGAGTGAAAGTTAAACAATTAGGACTATATGGTGCTATGGTATTTTTTTCAAGTAGAACATAACTTTCCATTCCTAAGGTTAATTACTTTCAGGTTGGAATTTATCTAATCATAAATTTGTTTTTAATTCCTAATCCCCTTTGTCATTCAACCATAAGGATTATAAATGGGCTGAATGCAATTAAACAATATGTTTTCTCAGAACAATATCTGATTCAGAATGGCCTTTTTAATATTTAAGACATTTGGTAATCATTTCAATACTTTACATGCATGTTTCCCACTAGGGCGAGAAAAAGAAATGGAAGTCTTTTCCAATGCGTTGAAGCTTTTTTTGCAATGCAGAAAGTCAGGTTCCAAAGACTACCACAATGTGGTTATGTATGAGGCAGCTGTTGGTTATGGAAAAAGCCGTCTCCTGGCTGAAATTGTTTTCAAAGCAGCTAAAGAAGGATTGAGGTGTGTGCTACATTCTGTTTGATATGTCCATAAATTTTATAACTCCTTCTTCCAATTCCGGGTCACGGGGGAAGCAGTAGCCTATCCCAGAAAGGAACGTGCTCAAGGCAGGGTATACCCTGGGACACCAGTCCGTCACAGGGCAGACACACAGATCTGTGCACACGCACATCTAGGGCCACTTTCCCCAGAAGCCAATTAACCTCACTGAATGTTTCTTTGGACTTCGAGAGGAAACTGGAGCACCCAGAGGAAGCCTACATGAACACAGGGAGAACTCCACAGAGATAGTGAACCCAGGGCCCCAGAACTGTGAGACAGCAATGCTAACCACTGCTTGATAGAATAATACCTTAATCCCAATAATATAATACCTTAATACCAATATAATACGACTAATATCTTCCCCTGCTGCTTGATTTCTTGAGAAACAAAAATTGAAAATATTTGTAAATCTATGCTGTATGCTGTCCATATTAACTACAGTATGTCTGCTTTATGAAATACTCTGTAAAGTACTCATTACAGAATCACAGGGAGTGGTACTACTACAATACGTGTTGCAGAAGCTTGTTAAAACATTAAATCCAAAAACAATGAAACTATACGAGACTACACTTTACATGCTACCAAATAACTGGGCCTAGAAGATCTGTTTATATGGAAGCAGACAAGGATCTCCACAAACATGTCACAAACAGCTAGCCCTGGCATTCCTAACATTCGATATTTCTTTTAAACAATTACCAGAATCGTTTCGAACAAGACTGTATCAACTGTCAATTTCAAACCATTGGTGCTACATTTTGTAATAAAGTAAGGAAACATGTTTGCTTTTTTCACAGAGTTATTTCTTTTGAGCTTGCAAAGACAGACATCAAACAGCCATTCTACACAGTTCAAACCCTAATGGCACATCTACTGTCTGTGTCGAACTGCAAGAGCTCTGTTGAACGTGAAAAGGTTTTAGTTAGCAAGATCAGGCAGCCCGACCAGCAAGACTACCTTTGCTTCTTCAATGATCTCCTTCTTGTTAAGGTGTTGTAAATTGTATCTGCAGTATGGTAAATGCTCCAAGATTGTTTGATATTATTTTCCAATGTATGTCTTACAATCAAAAGTTTTAAATTCCATTTTTAAAAATTCAATTTTTAAAATATTTGAACATTCGCTACTGTATATTTCTTTTTTTTTCATTTTAGTTTCCGCTTTCAAAAAAAGTCTCTCTCCTGGAAGGAAAGGATAAAGCTCAGCAAATGAAGACATTCTTTATTAATGTATTTCACATGGTCAGTATCTTTTCTTATAACTCAGAAGGGAAAGGAGTGGTGATGAAGGCAGTAGAGTGCAAACCAGAAATGAGATTGTTAATTGCTGAGACATACTGTATAATGTAGAGCTTTTGTAACACACACAAAGGATAAATGATCCTAACACATCCATTGTCATTCTGTCATTTTTGTCAATTTTGATTATAGCCTTAATATTCCTTGTGTGTTATCTTTCCTTCTTCCCATTATAATTGGCTTTATGATTGAATTGGCATTATAATATGCTGAAAACGTTGAACATTTCAAACACCCTTACTGCACATCCCTCCTCACAGTGATGATAAAAAATTAATCCCAGATATCAGTGATTTTAAACTCTTGCTGCTCTGCTTTTTTTTGTGAGAAACGAACTCCCACCTGAGCAACCCGTTTTGAAATGATAAAAGTACTGACCCGAACCCGCCCCATTAGAAATTACACCGAACAGTAGTGATGCGCGAGTCGACTTTTCTGTGACCGGAGCCCGCCCGACCCGTGGGTAATCCCGCACCCGCCCGCGAGTGTGAGTCAGCCCGCGCATCACTAGTGCTTATGTCTGTATCAAACAGGCTGATTTGCCAATACAAAATCTTGTGCACCAGTATGCTTTACTTTATCTTCACCAGATTTCCCCTTTGATGGCCCATCTTTGGAGGACAGAGACAAATCCAGGTCACGGACCTGAGAATTTCTCAGCATACTGTATGACCTTGTTCGGAAAATTTCAGAATTTCATTAACGTGTGTTCAGATACTATCAGAATTTCATTAACACTGTGTCCTGTTTCAGCCACCTCTTCTAATTTATAATGTGGCATACTCCATATGCATGTACTGTATGTTCTGCTATAATTTCCATTTCTAATAGATTGTTGAAGAGGAACCATGCCTGTGTGTTATTGATGAGGCACATTTTATTGATCCAGTTTCATGGGAATTCATTAAGGAAGCATGTGAGAAAACTCCGGTCTTCATGAGTATGGCACTGCGTCTTTTGCCCCTCCAGAATTCACTTTCTCCAGCAGCTAACAAAGTGATAAGAAATCCCAGAACACTGTATGTGAAATTGTCCGGGCTGGAGGCATCTGTAATTGCACAGCTAGCTTGTCAAATACTGGGGGTCATCAGAATTCCAAGAGAGGTGGAAATGTAAGTTGAATACATTTGTTTTCCCCTTAGAATAATATTGTTCTGAGTTATTACAATGGTCTAGGAATAAAAGATGTGTACCCTTAACTTTGGTTTCTTTTTAGTGAGTTACAGTAATTAGAGTTACAGTAATTTGCAATTGAACTGAAAGAAAGCATCAGTATCACACTCTATGATGCTTATAGGAATTTCTAGATATACTGTACACATTTTCCTAATCTATTATTTGCATTGCTTTTCAAATAAACTTCTTTCCTACAAAATTGAATTTAGATTTCTGGTGGAACGAAGTCATGGAGTTCCATACTACTGTGAAGAATTGTTAAAGAGCCTCTATTTAAGTTCTATGATTGTGTTGGAAGAAATGGATGATGAAGAGGAAGATGATGATATAGATATGTTGTTTCCGGAACCACAAATAGTCATTAAAAAATCCAAAGTCAGTCAGATTTGGAATCCTGAAGAAGGTATAAAAAGCTATTTTAACAGAATTGTCAGGAGATGTTTTTGAAAGCAAACTGATAACCTACTACCAGTTCTACTAATATGCTTATTTGCTATGCTTTCTTCATAGGTTCTGCAAAGACAGAGCTATTAAAAACCCGTAAGGTCAAAGCCCTTGATAAAGCTCCCTCTGACCGCAAATTTGTCTGTCACATTGGAGAAGCAGCAAAGCTGCACGAAATCCCAATTCCTCTTGCACTGAAAGGTATCACTAAACATTTGATATTGAAACATTTAAATATCAATAAAACTCAATATGAATTGTTCTTTCATATGTCATATTTCAGAATTTTACTGAAAGCACTTTGGAACCGCTGATGTAATTCACCTAAAGTGCAAGAATTATATTATTCTCGAAATTAGTTTTATACTATTCCATTCTTTTTACTTTTTTGTGTACTGCAGGCATGGCTCTGGCTCAGCTTGATCACATGCTGCCTGCAGAGCAAATGGTTGTTAAGTTTGCAGCAATAATTGGGCACACATTTACCACTCAGATGCTTCAATACATATTGCCTGAGGTGGTGGATCAAAAGTTAAAGCAGTCCCTAGTTTCACTTTTCAGGTCACACATTTTTGAATGTGCCTCCAGACATACTGAAACCTGGCATCCATTTGCAGAAGAAACTGAGCATTCAGATATGTTAGACTGCTTTTGTCCACTGGATGACATAAAAGATGAGAAGGGTAAGTCACCACTTCATACATACCATATAAACCTTACAGGAGAGAAACTACAATGTAGCATGTGCAACAATAAAATCTGGCATTACATATTGATTACTTTGGAGAAATGAACATTCACAATAGTTTGGTCAGGTAAAGGAAATGTTAAACAATCACTCGAAATATTTCACACTGCCCCTGACCAAACATTGTTTCACTCCATTCCAAAATATTATATGGTCAAATGTTTACAGAATTTGTCTGTATCTGTATATTGAAAGTTTGAAAGTGAGACATAAAATATGCTGTGCTATGCTGTGTGTACAGTATAACACGGAGTACAATTAATAGCTTTGAAAGCAGAATAAAACATTCCTTTGCAAAATATATTGATTAATATATTTTTTTCTTTTAACCAGAGCACCCCAGTAAGGCTTGTGATCCAAGTGACTCTGGGTGGAAATGCAAAATAATGAGATTTTGCACAGCTCTTGTGAAGGAAACAGCATATGAATTGTGGCTTAAAGATCAGAAAAAAGAAATTCACTGGAAATGTGCTGGGTACCTTTTGAAACAAGCCCATAGATGTAATAGCTGTGGGGGGGATGAGTTTATATTTGGACATAAGGCAGCTACAGGGTCAACTATCATTGAAATCAGCCCTGATGTCTTAAACAAGCAACAGGCAGAAGATTACAATTTTGCATCACAACAGGTGCATCAGAGATATCAGAGGGGTAAGCAACACAAAAATAATAAGGAAGGGTATTTTCCCTAGAGCAGACTTTGCTGTTACTTATTTCTAATTCCAGTTAAACAACATTATTTAAAAAAATATATATTTAAGTGAAAGCACCTGCTCTCTAAACATTGTACATTTTTTCTTTAGTAAATAAGCACCCTTAACTAAGGTATTACTGTATATTTAACCAATATTATAACAGATACAGTACCTCTATTTTAACCACATTATATTGAGTAAAAGTGTAGCTTTATATTCTATACCATCTGGTACTTATGCTTGAAATGACAAGCACCAAATGAAAAGCAGACCTTGACATGAAATGAATATTTGTATTTAAAAGCTCATGTTGCCTATTTTACTTAGAGAGTTCTGGGATATTTGGTCCATCCTTGACAAACAACAGAGTTTCCCCTATGCAGTCTAGCAGGTAGGCAACAAATCCTGTGCCAGGCTCAACCTGGGTTCAGACATGCTATGATTTTTACCAAATGTTTTAAAAAACTTAACAGATGGGGGCTTCCATATGGTTCAAGTGCTAAAGGCATTTGTTTGGAGTGCAGTTAAGGCTCTATAGTACACACACTGCAGACTATGACTAGGAATGCTCAGGTGGTGGTGCAGAATTGGCCCAACTCTGCTGGGACTGAGTGGGCTGGATTTGGCCAATAATGTATATCATATAAAGCAACACTTAACACTTTATGTGCATGTTAAAAGAACCCTTTTCTTACAAGTCCCATCCATAGATCAGAACATGAACTGTTTAAATTGGACATTTTCAAAAAGTTAGACTTCTAAGCTTGTACTACCAGTATAAAGCACAATTAAATTGCTAAATTCCTCCCATCTTAACAATATTCTGGTTCTTTTTTCATTGTCAAATGATTTTTTGTACGTAATTGCAACTCTCCTTTGTAAAACAAACAGAATACATTATCTCCTGTCTTTTATACTATTTAATTTACGATTAACTTTAAAAATACATTTTGCACGCCATTTTCCCTGCAGTTGTGAGAGCAGTTTCTTGACCAAATTAGACAGCAAGCTGGATGACTGTAAAATAGTGGAGGAGAGCTGTAAACACTGCAGATGTGCAGAGATCATGGAATGTGTGTTATCTCCCATGGTACGACACTGGATGGGCGTGGGCGATGTTCCAAAGACATTTTATTATCTGCTAGAGACAGCTGCTGCAGCATCATTTTTATCCAACAATCTGAAGGTGTGTTTCATTTTTTTAATTTGAACTTTCTAAAAAAATCTTGGCTTTTAATTAATCTTTTATCAAATGAACTTGACATTCAACAGGCCTTGTCATATTTAAATGAAGCCACAATTATTCTGGACCTGCTGAAAGCTGGGACAGCTCCTTTTGAAACAGCAGAGACAAAACGGAAAATAAAAATCACAAACTTTGAGAAGGCATGTGTATATCGTCTTAAAGGAGAGGTACTGTATTGTGTCTGAACTCAGTGGCAAAAAAAATCGAAGAGCCTTTTTCTATAGCACGGTAGATCATTCATATTTTTCTCTGTAGAATAATTTGAAGAAACAAATGCTATACATTAATTTACTGGATTGACAGCTTTTTGACATTTTCATGTAGATAAATACTTCCTTTTCTAGTTGCCATTATCATCCAGTTACCTTTGAAAACGGCACTTCAGCACAGATGTAATTTGATTATCCAGGCTTTATTCATATTGTGATTAATTAAAGCAAAAAAAAGGAAAAACTAAATCTAGCTAATGATTAATAAATATTTCTGAATACTCTAACTCAGACAAACCCTTTTAGAAAACTAAAACCCATGTGGAAATTCTTGTATTCTAATAAATGAATTTGTGTTCACGGGTGTACTATATACAGTACTTTACATAGTCCAAATTGATTGCTACAGATTGTGTGCATGGCGGCCTCTAGTGGCAGCCTTATGGACATTGCAGTCTTCTCATGGGGTACCATGTTACATTGGTAACAGACTTTTCACACTTGCGTTCCTCAGGTGATGTTCAACACTGGGCAAATCAAAGAAGCTCAAGAGATGTTCTTGAATGCTTTGAAGCTGCTAAACAGGAGACTCCCAAAGAACAGAATTCTTGTGTCACTGAAGTGCATCACTGAGAAAATCAAGAGTTTCCACTATCAATCAAAGCACATTGAAACACCAGTGTAAGGGTCATTATTAATATATATAAATACAAATAAATAAAGCTGCTGCCAAATATTTTTTATGGTGGTCAGCATTTGAAAACAACTGGACATGTTCGTGAAATCCCAATAATAAAACTAGATTTGAAATAAATTATTTTCTTAACCAATTATTAGCAAATTAAAAGGAGAATACAATAGTGGGTGTGTTTTACTCTCCACACATAACTAAAGTTAGTTACCAAGCAAAATGAAACAGTTTGAGGCACAAAATGGAAAGGTTATTTTCAATCTGATTGTTCCATTGTCTGGGTACTCTATTCAGAGACTACCACTACTGATTAAAATTCCACATTAAACCTCTCTTTATGAAATGATTCAGGAAAGAAGAAGTTTGAAAGTGCTGTGCAACAGACCTGCAGCTCACACACAAGAAGATGACATCACAAATTGGAATAAAATAATGAAGAGTAATGAAAGGAACAATTGGAAAGATTACAGACAGATAAATCCATATTTTAGTTTTTCAGCTGAACAGAAAATTGTATGTGGGAAGACAATTCATGAATATTGTCTGATGATAATTTTGGCACTATCGGAATATTGAGTAAAAACATAAAATAACAGTACACTTTGGTCTTTCAAATTTTCTACATCATTTAATACCCTATGGAATGCTTTTTAGTATGGTGATCCTAAAAACACATTCATGCTACAGAAAAAGACAACACATGGCCTCAATCTCTCAAAACTTTTCGTAACACAAAACCGATATGGAATGTATACTGAGCCATTAGAAATTAAAGTAATACCAAAAGGAACTACAATTATTTTGCAGTTTTGTATTTGTATTCTACTCTTTATATTAACATTTGTGCATTTCTCAACAGGGAGAAAAATCTAGCTGTTTTGCATGAACAAATTTGTTGTTTGTCCTATATCTGGCAAATAAGCTGCATGGCAAAAATACCAAAATACACTGTATCTGCTTCACTTGCCATTGTGATGGAAGTTAATTCTGCTAAACGCAGTGCAGAAGAACACAAGGTTTGTCAAACCTCTTTCCTCTCTGTTGACAACAAGGAGCTGGTAGGTATACTGCCCTACCAGGAAAATTGGAGAATAAATTGTGGTGGGTCAGTCCACTTTTAGTAGAATGTCAGTTCCAATGTTCATGGAGATACAGTATGTGAGCACTTAGCCAAAAGTTAATACAGCTCTGCATATGATGTGATGAGCAGTTAACTGTATCTGCTGCAATGTTCCAACTTTGAGACACATTAGTTATGTTTGCTGCAGCCTTCAGCAAAGCCAGTGGAATATTCTCCCAACAGTTGCAGCATTTGTGAGGTCAAGTACATTAGACCTCTTTCCTATAGCGTAGCACAATGGGGAGAAGTCCTGCTCTTCTATTACTTAATAGTACATAATAAATTGGGTTGCATTCCCACTGCTTCAGATTATATGTGTATCTCCTATATATACCTTATTTATTTATGTAAAGCAATGTACAACATATTATGTGTAGTTCACTGTATTATAGTAATATGCAGACCTCAGAGTCTGCATAGTTTAAGAACCCTAAACGGTTTCAGTAAAATATTTCAGATGATTATACAAAGTAACCAAGTAATAACACTGTTATTCCCCAAAGGGCAGAATGAGACAAATATAGTTGGCCTAATAGTACATGCCTTGGAGTACAGTATCTCTGTGTGAGTTCCTTTACAAATATATAATTTCAAAAACAAGAAATTAATTAAAGATGGTATCAAGCAAGTTTATTTATCAAGCAAGTTTATTTAATGGCATGATTGATATCTCTCTTTTCTCTTTATTGATGTTTTTTTTTCAGATCATTCATTCCTCTGTTGATTACTTTCACTACTGTCAGATTATGGGACTGGAAGATGAGCGCAAACGATATGAAAATCTCCTGTATGCAAAATGTGCTGAATTACCAAATACAATGGAAGGAGTAGTGCTAATTAGCTATTTTGTGCGAACACTTTGTGCTGTCAAACTATTTTCAGGAGAACTAAGTGAATCAATTGAATATGGTAAATACTGCTGAACCATAACAAAACTTTTCAGAGATACAATTTCAGTAACACTGTAATATTAGGTTTCATCTTCTTTTTTTTTTTCACAGGTTTTCGGGCCTGTAAAACTGCAAAATTGCTCAACAAACCAGGACTGGATATGTGTACTATCTCCTTTATGTATACACCTCTGCTACTGACCTACAGGTTTTTCCATCTATGAAGTATATATTGTTGTGTTCTGTTATTACAATCAGTACAATTTATTATAAGGACTTGCAATATGACTTTAACCTTGTGAAATTTGATTTAGAACAAAATGGAGGAAAAAATATTACTTTTTTGGGTGATGCTGGTGACGTACGGTAACTTACATTTGTATTACAGCAGGGAGTTTTACCAGAGCAATTTGGTTGAAACACCTTCATAATGTTTCACTTGGGTCTTGAATCCTCAATCTTCCAGAATCCTAACCATTGCTCCACACGGATGCCCCCAGATAACCTATACAGTACACAAAAGTAAAAAAAAATATCAGAGATTTCTGAATCCTACCATATGTAAATAAGATACCATTCAACAAGATAAATATAATGATAAATGTTGAAGTTTTCTTGTTTTTGAAATAACTTCTCCTTGCATGCTTGTAGGTTCCCTGAGTGTGTTAGTTTGCTTCAAACCTTGGAATACCTGGCAAATTCAAATCTCAACAGTACAGCCAAAGGCTGGTTCTATACAGCATGTTTTGATATTCTGCTTTATGCAGGTAAGCATATTAGGCTACAAGCTTAATTAAAGTAATATTTTATTCTGTACTATAGTCAGTCATTGTTTCTTAAATACTGTGAATAAACTACATCATTTTCACATATAGGATATTAGGATGTTCTGCTTTATTCATTTTATGTGAAGGCCACAAATAATTGAGTAATCACATTGAAAACCAAAGGAAACATCAGAATTTTAGGAATTAATTCAGTCGTCTTTTGTTTTCTCTAGAAAATGTCAGATTTTGAAAAATGCTCAACTGCTTTTGGCAACTTTTGAAATACATGTGTACTGTCTTTCTAGGATTTGTTTTAAAATCCTTTGATGAGTGTTTGAACTTTGTTGAAGAGGCCGATTCTGACCCGACTCTTGTCGCAGACAAAAGCTTAATGTTGGGCCTGTACTCATCTGTTGCACTGTGGTACGTACAGTTGTTAGTGACCGTCAATTCAAGCAGGATTTATTTATTGCTTAATATAGTTAAAAACATATGCTATATGTTATGTCACTAAACTAAGGGCATTAGGACCCACACAGACTGCAGGGTTAGAACTCCTTATTGGTCCAACTAACATCCAGTAGCAACCTTAGCTTTCCCAAAAGGTCTCCCATCTAGGTACTGGCCAGGCTCACACCTTGTTAGCTTCAGTGGGTTGCTAGTTGTGAGTTGCAGAGTGATATAGCTGCTCTCTATATTATAGTAATGACCTATGAACTACATGTCATATTTTAAAAATGTGTTCCAACATTTGCCAGCCAAGTATTCTAATTTACTTCAGTTTGTATTTGCAACAGGTATGCAAGGATTTGCGAATGGGATAGAGTCTGTTTCTTCTATGTGAAAGCCAGAGGACTAGCTTGTCAAGCTCCATCATCTCTACAATCCATAAATGGACATGTGAAGTTTCTGGAGTGTCATGTTTTGGTGTTCAAGAAGGCTCTATTTGAACAAAATAAACATGTGATGAAGATTTACCAAAAGACACAAAAGGTGACTTTCCTGAAATAAAAGCTCTTTAATACTGTAACCAGATAATCTTTAAAGTACTAGTACAATAGAGATAGGCTTTTGCTTGCAGAACATCCACAGGTCCCCATTGTACAACCCACTATTGTGATACTGGGATCCCTATCTCTAAATGTAGATTCGATTGAGTAAGATTTGGAGAAAAAAATGTAAGTCAAAACAATCCTTGAATCAGCAAGAACCCTAAACGGTTTCAGTAAAATATTTCAGATGATTATACAAAGTAACCAAGTAATAACACTGTTATTCCCCAAAGGGCAGAATGAGACAAATATAGTTGGCCTAATAGTACATGCCTTGGAGTACAGTATCTCTGTGTGAGTTCCTTTACAAATATATAATTTCAAAAACAAGAAATTAATTGGGGATTATATTTTTACAAACAAAACAAAGGATACTCATCTGTTGGTAGCATGACTTTTAATGACATTTAACATTTAGATTTCATATTTCTAAATAATAACTAGAAAACTGCTAAAGTCTTTTTCTAATGCTTTTTGTTCCCTATTTCCAGCTCTTTCATGATTTCAAGGCAAGGTACACAACCAGCAAAGTGTACTTTCCCAGGCTTTTGCATCTAAAAGCGTATGTATACCTTATGTCTGGACAACCGAGCATTGCAAAAGACCTTTTGAAAAAAGGTTCAGAACTGAGTCAGAAGCATGGAAATAAGTTAGAAGAGAGCTGGATAAAGCAAAGTGAGGTCAGTACTGTTGGTGTTGTTCATAGAAAAGACAAAAATGTAGACTTAAAAAAGCTTTTCTATTTTCCATTTTAAAAACTCCTATTAACATAATGCATAATACTATTATTGTATTTTATTTTTAGTATGTTCATTTCTTATTTTGTTTAGAATTTTGTTTCAGAATTTATTCATACTTTCACAATAATTTAATGGAATTTAAATTAAATTTAAATGGACTTTGGGAGGAAGTCAAACCTTAACCTCGGCCACTTCTACATACTTATGTATAAATATCATGATCAAGCCATTTTCACACTTAATTTTGCACAATACGAGAAAGCACTCATCCTCTTGAGAAAGAGACCTTACCATGTAATTTTTCTCAAATTCCCTTTTCAGATTCCTCTGCAGTGTGTTGCGAAATGTCTCATCATTATTTCTTCTCTTTTTGGTTCTGTACTTGAGCCAGAAATCTGACTTCATCCATTCAGATACTATGTTAGCATTGCACCCAAGAGTCCAAAATGTCCTTCAGAGATGCCTCAACCATTTTCCACCTGCAACTAATTCATACTCCTGGGTACTCAAACCATTTTGCTGACTTACTCTTGTGTTCAAAGTTCTTATTCAGCCTCCATTCTTCCATTCACTGTAAACCGTAATTCCTACTTCATCTTTCATATCCGCAAACCAGACCTCCACAGGCCATCAAAAGCTGAAAGCCATTCACATGCTAGCTATCTGCCATCAAATTTTTACCTGCTGTGGGACCATTCTGAATCAGCCAACACTCCCCTCTTATCAATAGTCCTGACAGCCCTGTTTCTCCACGCCATCTGTCCTCTCAAATGAAGAACACTGACCAGCCTGGGCCAAGCACATTCATGCATTACTGTAAATTAGACTCAGCAATCAGTCCTTCCAGACATATTTATTATGCTTATCTCTTTCCTCCCATCCAAAAGTCTGTTAATCAACAAGAACTGGAAAATACCTGTAGTTCCATGCCAGCAGTTTCCACAAAAGTTGGTGTAGTGCCAAACACATTGGTTCTGAATTGGTGCAGCATCCTCTGCTGCTAATTGAAGATTCCCCGTCCAAAAACTAAAATGTCTAAAATGCGGGTCTTCCGAAGGCTGCCAGGCACTGCCTAAAAATGTGTTCTCTGTACATTCTGTGTGGCTTTCACCCCCACCCCAGCCTTGCAAAATTCCTGATCTCCAATTCCCATTTATGATTCCTTGTCAGCACTTTGTGATTTATGTTTTATTATCCTCATCATTTTCTGGGTGTTCTTTAGTGATTTAGTGGCAGAAGTGGTACAATGCAAATGCTGACTCCCTGTTCATCTCTTCCTCACTCAAAACAATATTATTCACAGCACAGTGCCCCAACCTCTTTACTCTCACTGGTTGGCCATTAAACAATACTAAGGCTTCCACTGGATCTGTCATATTCCCTTATATTTGTATTTTCTATCAACTATATTCTTTTCATATCCTATGTGAAACTTTGTAAATTAAGAATTCTGTATCAGTGTTATGGGGGCCTAATTATTTGGCAGGTTCTTAAGGTTAAATGATTCTTGGCTCAGCCAAGATAAGTCAATAAATCAACCTAATTTATGCCTGTGTTCTGTCTTAAGTAGGGTTTGACCAACCTACTTAAATTTAGTTTTAAAAAGAGGTTAAACTCTAATCTTGTAGGGAGCTGCGTCAGCATGAGTAGGCTGCAAAGGACCAAGTAATAGGTTTATTCCATGCTGAAAAAAAGAAGAAAGAAAACACAACGTTTCGGCCGTGGAGCCTTCTTCAGGCCACCTGAAGAAGGCTCCATGGCCAAAACGTTGTGCTTTCTTTCTTCTTTTTTTCAGCACGGAATAAACCTATTACTTGGTCCTTGGCTTATCCCACTTAAGAAGGTGTGTATGGGGTGGGGGGGGGGGGGTCCCATCATCAGGTTATCACTCTGTCAGCCAGGAACGTTAAGACAGTAAATCAATCTGATCTCAATTATGTCTGTATTCTGACTTAATTGTGGTTTTACCAAATTACTGAACAGAAAGAAAATTAGGAACAAAGTATACTTTGAAGAAACAAAATGTGAAAAGCTACGTGCAATTTGGGAGAAGTCTGCTCTTTGATTTATAAGATGCAGCATTTCAAATATTTAAATATCAGTAAAGATAAAAAATTAGTACTCTTAATACGGAGGATGTCTAATCTTACCCAGTCTAATGCATTTGCTACTTGAGAGCTTGGTCATCAATTTGCATATTATGGGACAGTAAAACATTTTATTTATACTATTGTGTAATCTTTTTAATTTGGAAAAAGTCTTTACTTAATGTATCAAATAAACCTTTTATAGCAGATCAAATCATAGTAAGTTTGAAAGACTTGAAGTTAATAAAAATGTAATAATTTCTGTATTTGTACCATTTAAGGACACATGGTTTGGACAATTAAGACAACCTACAGACCAGTGGTTAAAAACAACAAAGAAAATTCCAGATTGGAAAGAAGCAGCGCAAATGGAAATGGATGAATTGTCCAAAGCCAGGTATCTTCTGACAGGCATTGAAAATAAAGCCTCTGATCTTGGCCCTGCACATGAAGGCTCAACTGTGTTTCTTCCTCTTGAAAAAACAGATGCAAAGTTGCTGTCCAATGACATATAACTAAATTCTCTACTCATCCATGAATTATCATTAAACCAAATACTTATCTGGTATGTGATAAAGCTAAATATTTTGCATATGATCAGTAATGTTTTTAAAACTAAAAATAGGATATATATATTTATGTTTTTCTCTTTTATGTTTCTTATATTGTATTTACTGTATGTCTTTGAAGGACTTTTTAATGTTAACTTTCAGGCTCATAAAGTTGAGAAAGTGATGTATATCTAATTAGAATTAGGCAACAAATAAATACTTACAAACAAAAATCATGTACAAAATAGTTGTGCTCTTTTTGTAGGATTTCCATAACATTTAGTTACAACTGTTTTGTAAAAAGGCTGAATAATTTCTCAAACGTAATTCTCAGTAAAATGTTGTAATCTGTTCTTAGAATTCTTTTTCACCCTCTGTCCTTTGATCTGTAATGAACTTGGAACTTCTCTGAGATTATTATTTTTTACAATCATTTAATTAGATTCCCAAAATATTGTCACTGTTTTTATTAGGAGGTATAAATGAAGTCAAATTAAGTATTCAATCATATGGACAGTTTCAGGAAAGTTAAGCTCAATTTATTGCAATTAAAAACTGATAAATCCAGGAAGGGTTTTGTGTTCCTTCAAAATCTCAGGAAATAAAAGAAGTGCAACACATGATGTAAAACATACTACAACAATTGATTTTCAATATACAGTGTATTTTATTGACTCATACTTGTGAAAACATGAAAGTTAAATACATTTAAAGAGATTGCTCAGGAAAAATATGATCAAGGTGTAATCTGTCATATTTGAAAAAGAAAACATCTGATTATATCATTTTTCATTATACAAAGAAATTCTAGAAATCTATTTTTCTCAGTTAATACAACAAATATTCTCTGAATATTGTCCTACTAATAAAAGAACTATTGCATCTTTTCCTAAATCATTTTGACTCCTGTAACAAAGACATTTCATATAAGCAGCTTCTTTAAGCATTGCCTGAGCTTCTCTCCCTGTCTGTGTGTCTCATGGAGAGCAAGCTGGGGTATGCAAAAAGACAAATTCCTAATACAAGAGATTGTATATGACCAATAAAGTGATCTTACCTTATCTTAAATCATGGCTTTAACAGTTAAGTATAATTCTTTTTAAAGGACAATGTCCCATTCAAAGATTCAAAGTTACTGTGATCAAATCTGGGGTTATTCTCATGAAATTGGCTATTTTATATACAGTAACGTATACATGGCATTTTAAACTTCTTAGATTAGTCTTATAATTAGTGCCACTACAGTTCTGAGGATTTTGTATTAATGCAGAACGGTACCATAACCATTCAGCCCATTTTCACAGAAAGCTGTGATTAGTTAAGAGTGTCATGGTTAGTTCATACTTTAAAAGTAACAGATTAGAGAAATTATTCACATAAAAAATATACAAATCCTTCAGATGCCTGTCTAATATCTCTGATGAAACAGCACTACTGATGAACAGCATAATGAAAGCACAATAAGTTATAATCACTGGATAGAACATTGAAAACAGAGTCTTTTTCAATTTGAAAGAGGCATCTGTACAGTATGTGATAGCATCACCCTGAAAAACTGACATAATCCAAGCCTCTGGGAATGGCTGCAAGCAATTCTTCAGCACAAAGCATGAACATTGTAAAATGAAGTTTAAAATAAGCTGGTTTTCTGCCTGATTATTCAAGTAAATTTAACAATTTTTACAATAATGTATGTTTCCAAATTCAAAACATTTTACCTGTAGACCCTGTATATTAGCTACTTTTAGCCCTTGCAATTTAGTGAAGGATGTACAAAATTTAACGTTTCAGCTCGGCTTGACTCCAAGTTCCGCAAAGTAGTCATCTGAAATACAGCTGAATGAAAGCCATAATATTTCTAAAAAACTGCAAGGTTATTATAACTATTCATATAATTCTCTGAAAGCAGAATAAAATATACTTGCTAAGTATGTCGGGAGTGATGAGACATCACAGTAAACACTTGAATTCTGTTTATTGATCAGTTAATATATAGATTGTAGAAACTGAAATATTATTATTGTTTTTATCATCAATAGGATTATTTTTCCATGAATACCTTCAAATGATCTTATTGCTATGGAGATGAATCTGCCATCTTGTGATTGTGCGCCTGAAGTACAAGAACACAAACAAATCTATAGATTGATTAGACAACTAAACAGGAAGATTAAATTTTGGTTTAAAACAATTATTTATTGAGTGGGCAAATCTGAGCCTTTTGCTTGCCAAATAATAGACATACAACTAGTCAAAAACTGAATTGTATTAATCTCTTCTAATGGCCTTAGCATTTTTCAGTAGCAGGAGACTCTTCCTAAAAACAGCAGGATTAAAATCCATTTATGATTAAGAAGTACATGGAATACACCAGCTGTTGACATCATACAGTACATGATTTTTTTAAAATATATTAGCTGAACTCTTCCTACTGCGTGTAGACCAAAGATTTCCCAACACTTCTATTAATATTTTAATCAATATAAGCTTCATAGGTGAATTACTAAAAGTGTAGGTTTCTTATAGTTTTGGTTCAATAACTAAATAGTAAAAACTGGCTTCTTTTAAAAAATAAAGTAACACAATAATGTCATTGTAATTGATTAAACCAAAGAGTAATATTTTTCTTTATTTTTTTGTATTTTAATTTGTTGTGAATTTATTTTCCAAAATATTTACCCTATTAACTCTAAAAAACAACATATTTTGTTGGAGCTTTTGGCTTAAAATGTTATAAAATGTCAAAGATCTGAAATGAACAGCTATTCAGATAATTTCCTGTTTCAAAATAAACAACATGATCAGTTTTAAGAGTTCAGTCTTAGCTCAAAAAATACTGTATATATAAACAAATATTTCTCACACTTCCAACCAAGACAAATGCAGACGCATAAATGTTAACATTCATGTGCTGATAAGTTACACAGGAAAATTTAGAGATGTACACAACAAAATCATACTCCTTAAAAATCATTTTTGTAAGATTCATAAACTGCCTATGTGATTTGCTGAGAAACCATGATTATGTTTCAAAATAATACTGGTGTGACAGCCGAGTCTTCATAGAGTAAAAACCCTGAACAGTCCCTTTACTCGAATACCAACAGAGGTACCTGTATGCATGAGTCACTACAATTTAATCTTGGAGGGTTAGTTCTTTGCAGGTTTTTAACAGTACCTGCCAAAACAATTACTATGTTATTAGAGAAAAAAAGTCTTGCTTGATTATACCAGCAATCAGTACTCAAAGAACATGTCTACTTCAAGAAAGAAAAATTAAAGCTTGAAAAAACATTTAAAACATCTAGAAAGTACAGTATATCCTGCAGTTATTGAAGACACTGCCCTACCCCTGCACATTTTCCATAAGATGGAATAGGATCCATATACATCCATGAGATGGTGATGAATTTCAGACAGTTTTGTGCACTTTGCACAAATCAAAGCACAGCAGACTATTAAGTTTAAAGGTATTACCATTTTTGGTGCATTGAAATAAATGAAAGCATGATTTAAAATAATAAATGTACCATCCGTCGTACTGTTTTTCATCTAGGATGTTATAAATTTACACAGTCACTCTAGATGGGAGTACAAGATGTGAAACTATGAAATGTACAAATATGGTTAACCTATCTAACCTGTCATTATATTATTGCATTATAAACACCTTATAGCCCCATTTACACAAAATGATAAATAATATAATCTTTCTAGAACATTTTCAGCACTGTATATTTGAAGATCAATGATATTTATCATTCATTTTACAATGTTATTTGAACATCTATTATTAGGTTTCATTTATGTTAGATGACACAAGCTTAAAACTTTCAATGGGCTGTAATTTAATTGGAAGATTGCAAATTGCTTTCCTTCAATTTCCCCTATTTATGCTTTCGTAATTTTAATTACTTCATTTTTATGGTTGAAAATCAAGACTTTTTAAACAATACAGGAGAATGATTTGTATTACCATCTTTAGAAAAAAAATAAATACAAAACATACAAAATACATACTATTTAGTTTCAAAGAAGAGTAAATTTAAAAACCTTGTAACATCTAAATCCATCACAGACTCAAATATTCTGAATAATTGTCAGAAAAGCTTTTTTCCCTGCACTTGTACATCTGTTGCAGTGTTGGTTTTACTTTACATTTACATACACAAGAAAAAGAAACATGTTGCTTGTATGGTTTTTGTAAGAAAGGTACAGATTTAGAGGCATTAAGAAGAAAACAGTTTTACACAATGTACATAGAGACTTAACGTGACAAAACGTTCAGAAGTGGTCTATACAATTGTATACTGTGGCACACTTTTTTCATTTTTTAAAAGCACAGTAACCAAGGAAAAGTCATAGACATGTCTCCCTGTCAATGTTCCTCTCCAAATCGACCCTCTTCTCTCGTCTTCTGTCGCTGCTATTGGAAAAGCTAAAAAAAATGCCAAATATCACTCATTACTTGATCATTCTTAAAAATGCCTTCATTTTCATAGATGGAGAAAGCACATTTCAGCTACCCACAATAATGAGGTAAGGTTTGTCGTTGATGCCAGATTAAGAAACAAAGTTGAAATCAAATTTGTTGAAATGGTCAATTTTAAAAACTGGCGGTCTCATAGTAGCTATAGCAGAACAAAGTGAGGTTATGTACCTAATTGGACTTTGGTTCACATTTGGGATGGAGAAGTCCTCCTTCATGTATTGTATAGAAAGCTGAAAGGTTGGTTAGGATGGAGAAGGTTACATAAGCCTCAGGCAATGCCTGTGATAAAACAGTTCTGTTCTACTTGTAAAAAAGGATTCAATGTAAAAAAAGGGCTTACAGGTAAAATACAGATGCTTCACTTCAACTAGTTTTTGTCACCAATAACAACAGGACATGTCAACCTTTACAGAACTGTCATTTTCACATCCATTGCTGAAGTGTACAGGAGTAGCATGCAGATAAACTGTGACAGAAAAAACAGAATCATGCACAGAGGAGCTTTGTCTGGAGTCGTACCTGTTTCCTGCCTCACATCACTATTTTAATACCCATGCATTATTATCTGCATCAACATCTTTGGTTAAAATAAAAGAAAAAAATGTGTTAACCATTTCCTGTTGGAATCAAAATAAAACAGAAAACAAGTCGTTTTTTTTTCTCCTAACAGTTAATGGGTAACGCACTTTAAAAATGTGGAGGGACAAAACTGACCCTCTAAAATCTACAATATTTCGAATGGTTTTCATCTTTGTCTGATGGACATCAAATGTACAGTATATAATTTTACAATTTTCTCAATACATGTAATTTTCTAATACCAGTTTTATGTAAAATGTCCAGATTTGAAATTATGAAACAAACACACAAGGTATTTTTTTAAAAACATATTTTCTACTTTGAAGATTACACAAAACCTACAGTATGTGCTTCTACTCAAATGAAGACAAATATAAAATGTAATTCTACTTTTTCATTTTTTCTGCACAACTTCAAATTTGGACACGTTGCACAATGCTCAATGTAACTGAAAATTACAGGTTTTGAGAATATTTTTTTTATATTTAGCACACACACTCTCTTTTTAAAAGTCACAATAATACCAGAATAAATTAAATTGAAGAATTTTGATTTGAATGACTGGAAAGTGAATAAACTTTTGTCCATAAAAAGATCTAGAGCACCTTTTACATTGCGTCTAAAATTTAAAAGCATTCACAAAGGACAATTTTAGGAGATCTGAGTATTCTATTACAAATTTGCTTTATATCAGGCAAAGATTAACCACATTTATCAAGCAGACGTATGGTCATTGATAGGGCACAATAGTGAATTGACATGAGAAGACAAGAATGTACAGGGAACAGGGTCTTACCTTTGGGAAATCAGCTTCTATAGAGGTTAGGAAAGGGAGCTTATGATAGAAATGGAATGAAAATTAAGAGAAGAAATGTGTTAACTTTATCAGCCCTACGACAAGGAAGGGGAGAACAGCCCAGATAAGATACAATAGAAAGCTACTAAAATGCGTCAGAATAAAGAATTACATGTAATATCTATAAAAATCAATTCCATAGAAGTATTGATTTACACTAGTACTAAAACTGTCACTCAAAAGGAAGTCTACTATAAAATGAAGCCTTGATTTTTAAAAAAAGATATGCATAAGCAAGCCCCAAAGACGTTTGATGGGTTTTTTGAATATGCACCGTTTTAAAAATCAAGCGTCACAATGTGACAGAAATACAATTAATGTAGCAAAAGAAACATTTTTTTAATGGAAAATGTCATTTGGACCATGAACGTCAAAGGTCAGTTTTCAAAACAAAGCATTAGAAAGGCACATTGTTTTTTCAGCGTAATCAGGAAGGTGACTTAGGAAGATATCCCAAATTCATTTTTAGTATATTTTTCAAATATTGTTATATTAAGTTGTAGTTACTCTAAGATCTTTAAATTCAATTAAATACTTCAGATTTTAAAAGCCATTAGACTTTAAAATAAAACAAAAATATTTTTAAACCCCTGCATTTTATTTTTTGACGGTTTAGCTATATACATAAAAATATACAGCAAAACAGTCACAAATATAATTTTTAAACCTCTGCATTTCATTTTTGACTGTTTTTCTCTATTTAGTAAAAAGTTTGGTTTTCTATATTCTGAAGGGTAATATTTAATGATTTATAAATACAAAATGCAGTCCCTCTCTAGGTGTCAATAATGACATGTCTTAATGTCTGAATTCAATAATGCCTGGAGAAGGAGGACAGCTCACAGACACAGTATCACCCCTTAGATACAGGTAGATAGATTGGGATGGAGTCACCTGAAATGGAAGAATTGTGCACTGTTAAGGTTACTAGGGGATACCACAAAGTTCTGCACCAAGCTCTTGCACCCTGTGCCCTGTGGTCTGACGTTTCTTCTGCCAAGTCATTCACACAAAGAAAGTCACCCCTGTGAGAACCCTAGCACAGTCTACAACTTAAGACCTGTTGCTGGAGTGATTAGGTACAGTACTGTACTTCAAAATGCCACTTCAGGGACCTTCACCCACCTATTAAATTTAAATGGAGAGTCCATTCTAACATAAGCCTCAAGCTTTACATTTTGATGCTGTAACTGATGTATTTATTGAATTAGATATTTGACTGGCTTTTCATTTTTATAAAGATGTGATCTGAAAAATGTAAAGCTGTATTTCCATTTATCTGTGATCAGCAGACCTTTAGGGTTTCAAACTTACAATCAAAAATAATAATATAATTTAATTTATGAGTGTATTTCAAGAAACAAATATAATGTAACATCCTGAATTATTGCAAATATATACATTTCAGAATAAAAAATAACATTTTTTGTTAATGTTAACTCAGACCTACTGTGTTAAATGTGTTCTTCTATTTTTAATACAGGTTAAAACTATTGCAATGTTATAATCATATAAGCTAGATATGAACTGCAGACATATTATACGAAAACATATGTGATCTCCATTTTCTAAATGAGTTTATCAAATAACATGATTTTAAAACCTCTAACTTTATCCTTTTAATCATATCATTAAACATTTTGGGTTTTTTTTCTCAAATATATGTGCAAATTATTAACTGAGTTGGATAAGGGAGGCACTTTTTATCAAATTAAACTGGAAATTCAAAACCTTTTTGAGGGTATGCAGGAATCTTTTTTGGAGTTTTCCGTATTCATGGTGAGGGTCTTCCAAACTGAAGTTTTCGCCATTTCATCAGATATGTTAACTGTTGAAGGATCATCCCTAAAAGAAGCAAATAAAATTAAATACATGTATGACAAAGTGCCAGAATTGTTTTGAGATAAAAATGTAATAAGAACATAAGAAGTTCAACTCAATTACCAGCCTTACTAATTTTTTTTGCAACTGCAATGCAATTGTATATTTCTAAAAAGAAACATTTATCAGGAAAGTTTTCAGTTCTGCAAATTTTCTTTCTGAACAAAAGTTCAGGTAGATACGTCTTGTGTTTTAATTTTAGCATTTTAATTGAACATTACACAGTACTGATAATAATTTCCCACACTATATACAGTATATATCACATATTTGAAGTAATAATGTCCGTCTGCATTGTACCATTTTACACTCAGAAGAGCAAGTATAATGTTTGTAGACAGACATATAGGCAGGTGTCCATACATTTCTTTCCTAATCAAGTACTGCATCTTACTTGTAATTTCCTTCCAAAGGCAGGTGTACTATTCCCTCTTCCTCTCCCAGCATACTTTGTTCTTCCTGAAGAAGAAATGAAAACCTAGTGATATTTTGTACAAATTATATTATTCAAACCTATAATTGATGACATACTGGTGGTGTAAAATAATTTGACTACGAAACTAAGTCTGTATCTGAGCTGCAAAGTAACAAGCTAAGGTTAATTCCTCTAGACAAGTCTTCTTCCATATTTAACTTCACATGAAATCTACTTTTATTGTCAGTGATACTGTATGTCAACTAAAATTTGCATTACTAGGGTCTGTAAAACCTCTGACATTTTAAAACAATCTGAACATTTTGAATACAGCAGATTTGTTCTATTTTACATTGTCTAGAAGTGAGATAATAGCTTCAAGTTTTTTTCAACACAACTTAAAAATTAAAAAGAATATACTGATTTCATAGAAATATACATTCATTTCAAGAATGAAGTTACCTCTTCCTGAGCATCCTCCAGTTTCTTTTTCTTACTTTCTGGCATTAAATCATCCAACCAACTTAGTTCTCTCTTTGTGAATAAGAAATCCAACACCTTCCGAATGAACACAAGTGCTAAAACCTTCACAAGAAAATAAAAAGCAGAGGAGATATCACTATTCTGAAAATTTGATGCTAGTGTTCTGCATTAAGTGAAAACCATACCATTACTTTATCCATCAACAAAAAGCTGTTTATTCTGAGTAAGGTCTGCAGCAATCTGGAATCTATTCTGTACACATAATAGGGCACAAGACTGGGATACACTTTACGTAGGATTCCAGTCCATCACAGGATAAACAGTAACAAATTGTCTTTGGAGAGGAAACTTTCCAAAGGGAAAGTGTTTGGGAGAAATCCCATGAAGACACAGGGAGAACACACAAAATGCACACAGGAGTGGATCAGTCTGGAATTGAACCCAGACCCCAAGAGCTGTAATGGGGCACCAGAGCTAAGAGCCACACCACGATAATGTTACATTTTTATCAATTAGAACATAAAATCATACTGTAAGTCACTAAGGGTTTTTTTTTCTCATGTACCAACTCTAACTGGATTAGGTGAAAGAACTCTGCTTCGTACCATCATGGGGAATACAATGGCCGCCCGCGAAGTCTTTATTACCCACAGCAGGACCAGGCAGCTCAGCTGGATGACCGTGAACAGATGAACTTTCCTCAGTGGGACATGCCGCAGATAAATAAAATCAGGTTGGTGCTTAGCTGGCATCCCAAAAAGTTTAAAACGATCGAAGAGCTGCAAAACAAGGATTTAAAGATACAGATAGTCATTAAGAAATACGAAAAAGTAATAAAAGGAAGATATTATGTGAACTGAATATGATTTTTCGCAGATTGCAAAAAGTAAAGGCCTAACACCCTTCAATGTGTAACATTTCTATTTGCTCATAGGTGGCATCGGTTCATGATGGACAAGAATGCTAGTTGATATCTTCCTAACACAAATCTTAACAAAAATATTCACGTACTGTAGTACCTGTAGCTGCACATTTTTATCTACCTGAATGCCTTTCAGCGATGATCCTCCCATGTAAAGGAAAACTCCATACAACACAGGCATTGGAATGAACTATAAAACAGATAACATGGAGAGAACAGGAGAAAATCATGTTCATTTTACTCACACAAGCATCAACATACTACTTGGATGTGCCTTCACTTAGTAAACAGAACAGTGCAGTCTTCCATTTACAGTATATAGCACAGTATGTACATTTATACTGAGCATTTGTTTAAATCTTGTTAAATACAGTACATTAGCTGTAAGTCTCATCAGCCACAGGGGGCATCACAATTCCACAACACAAAAAATGCCATTTGGCAAAACCTTGGAACAACTGACAAAAACATGCAGCTACAGCTGCAGACATACTGGAATGGTAGTATTATTAATTATTAGCTTCACGGTTTAATGTTGCTTCAAAGCATAATAAAAATAAACTTTTTTCATAGCACAAATCTTACCTTCAGCACTGAGGTCATGAAGACAGAACAACCCATCAGTAAAAAGATCATGAGCCCTGTGAACCTCTGCTCTCTGATTCCGAGGAATTTGGGTTGCTCCCCTGGAGCAGAGCACTCCGACTCCAGCTTGAGGCTGTTCACATGAGAGATGGAGAGGACAGTGGCTGCTACAAACCACGGCAATCCCATTATGGAGCAGACTCCCAGCATGACGCCCACCATGAACAGATCCAGGTGGTACCCACATCCTTTCTGTTGGCCAGAAAAACATGGTATGGAATTAATTTTACAATTTGCAATGGAAATGTTGTTTCTATCTGAGAAAACAGAATTAAGCAATATGCCAACAGCTCAGTGTATACTGTAGGATTTTGCAATGTTTTGTCAGGCACAAGGTGAACCATGCCAACACATACCTGTACCCTGGATTACCATACTGGAATTATGCAATGGTTCTGAATCAATTTAAAATGTTAAAAAAAACAAGTGAAAGGAATGTATTTGATTAATACATGTCTGTTAATATTTGCATGACAAGTATTTCTGTAAATGTGTGATTAACAGTCATAAAATAAAACATTACAACCCAACCAGTTGCTCAAGAAGTAAAGACAGTGAGGGTTGAGTACCACTGTTTCATATGAGGTCCCATTTAGGCCATTATTCAAACTTTACCTCTCTCAAACTCTCCATTTTACCTCTCACATACACCCAAAATGCTCTCAAACTCTCCATTTTACCTCTTGCATACACACAAAACGCTCTCACATTCACTAGTTTTACCTCTCACATACAGTACACACAAAATGCTCTCAAATTCACTAGTTTTACCTCGCACATACTGTACACATAAAACAATCCTTCACAATGTGAATGTGAGAGACAAAACTAGTGAATGTGAGTGCATTTTATGTGTACGTGAGAGGTAAAACTAATGAATGTGAGAGCGTTTTGTGTGTGTATGTGAGAGGAAAAATGGAGAGTGTGAAAGCATTTTACTTGTGTGAGAGGTGAATTATGGCCCAATGTAGGCGACTGTCTAAATGGCACAATGTGATTGGCTGAGAAAATTTACCAACAAGCTTTCTCATTTTCTGCTCCAAGCCAAATACTGTCATAGATGGATGGGCTACAGCTGGCCTCAACTTGCCATGCAATAGTGAACTCTGTAAGGTACCAGGTGCTTTCATGCTCGCAATGCCTTGTCAGTCAGACCCACACTGCTGCTCTACTGAATGCTAACTCACAGCATGGAAAATGACCTACGACCCTCATGGGTGTCAGAGAAAAGTGCGAGCAGAATAAAACATAAAAACAGTTCTTTTTTACATTTAAAGAAACAATTCTGTTGATAAACTCAGTGCAGTAGAGAGATATGTTTATTGGTAAAAAAAAAAGCCTGCAATTTGTTATCCTAAAATAACAACACATGTAAAACAAGACAGGGAGAATAATATTGAATGTGAGGTTTACTGATTAGAATGAAACATCCATCCATTTTTTAGTAACTGCTTTGTGCTTAACGGGTCACAGTGAGACTGAGCCTAACCAGGCAGGCAGGGCTACACCCTAGCTGGGAATATCATGAACACGCATAGAGAAAGCAATTTACAGGTGTTAATTAAACTAGATAGCATGTCTTTGAACTGTATCACCAGTGAAAAGCTATGCAAACATCTGGAGAACACGCTAAAAAGTCACCGCAGGCTAGAACTGAACCCAAGACCCAAACGATATGAGGAAACAGAAGTATCTGCCATGCCTCCATATGACCATACTGAAGAAAATTTAATCTTAATGATTAATGTGATGGGCGGTCCAGGGTGTACCCTGCCATGCACCCATTGCTTGCTGGGATAGGCTCCAGCTCCCCTGCAACCCTGAATTGGAAGAAGCTGTTAGAAAATGGATGGATGGATTAGATTCATTCAGATCTAGCGAAATGAAACATGAAATTCAAATTATGGAGACTAAATGCCTGCCTCAGAATGAGAGGTAACAATTGTAAAGCTTCTTGTTCAGCAAAGGTTTACTATTGGCATTTCAATGACAAACATTCCAGTAAATGCAGACAAATGTCCGTTTATTAGAACAGGGTTTCAGCTAAGCACTGAAAGTAGGTTGGAGCCCTAACATGAATAGATGATATCATTGTAAGAGTAAAGAGACTAAAATGGCAATAAGCCAGACACAGCAAGAAAAAAATGGATCATCGTTCCAGGAAAATACTGGAATGGAATCCAAGGAATGAAAAACAATCAAGAAGACCTCCTGTGGAGAGGGAAAGATGTAATCAATATGTTTGCAGGCACAAGCTGGATGAGAAAAAACTGAAGGCAAAGGTTTGTAAAAAAATCTTGGGAAGGTCTTCGTTCGGCACTAGACTGATAAAAGCAGAAGATGCTGATAAAGTCTCTCTGATTATGAAATTAACTCAATTCACTGAAATCGGCACCTTGAGCTTGTGTTCCTTCCTGTTGATGATAACTGCTGTGATCTGCTGGTCCATGAAGATCAGAATAGTGCACAGCAGGGCAGGGAACACAGTCACTATGGTGGTCCACCATGGATTGGGACCCAATGGGTTAACCAGCCAGCCTCGATCATCCCTGGTGGGCTGGAAAATGGCAACATTTGAAAAAAACATATTCACAATATATGATGAACCGTAAGCATCTTAGAGCACACGTCATGCATTCTTCCACAATAAACACTTGGAACTATCATAAATTAAAATAAATTTTTGTTTTGAGTTATTCAGTAAAAAAAGGATGATGCTACTGTTAAAGTTTGTTGTGAATGGCAAAAACCAAAAATACATTGCAACAACACCATTAAGGATTCTCATTAAAAAAGTCACTTTTGTACTTATTTTCTTTGAAAAAATACAGAAGGATTTTTGTAAATTTAGGCCATGAATAGAAAACGTTTTGATTAACTTATCTAATAACAAACACAACATTTCTCATAAATATTTAATGGCTTGTTTTAAAATATTTTTTTTTACCTTAAACTCATTGGGAACTTGAAGTTTTGGAGATGGTATTCCTAAGGCATAATCAATCAACACCATAGTAAGAATGGTGAGGAACACTGCAAAGTCACTGATTATCGCCCGAACCTGGAAATGAACATCACCAGTGAAAGAGTGTACACAACTGTTTTGTTAGTACTGAATGAATCAATTTTATCCACAGTACTCAGTGTAGCACTTCACTGTCTTAGATAAGTCTCAGAGTCTCAGCAGTCAAAACCTGAAAATAGCCACTAGAGGGCACCGGCATTCCATGAATTCATTCTGTAACCCTGATTCCAGTTCAATTCAATTAACGTCAGTTCAAACTTTCACATTAATCCCAACGGGAAATTAGTTTTCCTGACAGTCTGACACAATCAATGACAAAGGGGTCAGGACAAATAATATTTCAGGAAATAAACAGAATTATTTTACCCTATTCAAAACTGAAACGGAAAAGGAGATAAATTATTACCCGTTACGCCTAGGCACTTTTTACAGCGGTAAACTGTGTTTGGTGATTCTGGCTTACCTTAGTGGGAAAATAGCGGCTGGTCTTGAATTCCTTCAGGAAAGAGGACATTGTCACTGTTGAGAAGAAAAGGACAACGGACCAAAAGAGAACGTCAGGGACATATGGGCCATGGGGCCCGCAAGCCCTTCCCACAAACTCCCCATGTTTCTCTATGCAGTCCTGAGGAGAGAGGGAGGAATGCAAAGGGGAGAGACGGATATGGAAAAAGAGGGGAGGAACAAGGGACAAATAAAAAAGGGAGAGAAAAAGAAAATGTATTTAAAGGGGAAAAGACAGAGCATTACTTTCCTCACCTCCTGTTCTCAGAGGAAACTACAGCACGTGGAATCATATATTAAAATGTAGGACGGAGGTGCTTTTTTTTTTACACAGAAGGTTATAGAGATTTAAAACAAACTATTCCAGGTAGGTTTCTGAATACATTGGGTGAATCAATAGTACAGTATGTATGATCATTCTTCAATTTTATACATTAATAGACAATTGGATTATAAAAAGTTTGCATGTTCTCAATTTAGATTAACGAAACACTATCACCTTCGACCCATAAAGTAGTTTTAGCAAAAAAGATTTACAAATGTCAAACCAACAAGAGATCTGCAGGAACCTGTGCACGTCATTAAGGAAACATGATATATGACTAATAACATGTCTTCTCGTAACATGATGACTTATGAGTTCAGTGAACTGAATTTGAAGTGAACTCCTTACATACTCCGAGAAGCCTACAATGAAGATTAAAGAGAATCAGACATACTACATTTCTTTAAAAATCTCCAAAGGTTTTGGTACATGTCAGCCTGTCTCTATAGTTAGGAAAACATCTGTTCTCGTGTAAGACCGAGCAAGCCTTTAAATGTACATATACAGTACTGTAGTTATTATTAAGGGCCCACAAACCACCTAAGAGAAAATTTATTATATGAAAATGTGCTTTTATGGTGATTTTGCATTGCTAATCCAGCGTAATCCAGCCCACATGCCCCATAATCTCTTCTCTTGGTTAGACTCCATCTGGGAGTGCATGCTGTTTAGCAACAACTCAAGGTTTTCCCTCAAAAAACCTCATGCATTCAAACACTTCAAACAATGACAAAAGTGGTATGAATATATTTTTGTCATTGTCATTCCCATTTCGGATTTTTTAGGGCACCACCATAGCCTCTCTAAAACTGATCTATTAGTTTATTATACCTGGATTTTCTTTATCTTAATTTTATTTGATGTTCATTACATCACCAGGTAGGATAAGATTTGTTGTAGCGTGTTGCCAGCCCCGACAGATAGCAAATACTGAGAGGTATTAAAAATGCAACAAATGAGTATTGGAACAAGGGGACATCCCTTATGTTAAGGTAGTATTCTCATTAAGTATTTTGTTTTTATTCATTTATATTCATTTTAATTACTTCCTTAAGATAACAGAGGAGTAGATGGCTTCTTGGACTATGGATTAAATTACTCTGTTCCTTATTTCTTAAGAGAAATGAAGAGTCCGAGATAACAGTTCAGTTACTTTATCTTAAACAGATAGCAACTCTGTATTATGGCTCCAAATCCATACATTCATAAATATAATACAAATGGAACCAAATTAATCACATGTCTAACAAACCTCTGCGCTCTTAATGCATTAATCTGTTTATCTAACATCCACTTTAACCCAAAGGTTCCACCATAACCAGAAACATAAAGTGTCAACTCCAGATGCCAACACAACACAAATCTATATCCCAGGCTTGCACTTATCTCTAACCAAAAAAAGTCTTGTCAGTATCCACACAATTTATGCTTACATGTACTTCCAAGCCCTCCCAGTAGATTTCAGATGCAGTAATGTTATGTTCATCCCAAAATGTCAAGGTTGCATTACTTGGATCGGGTGGCTCCACACAAACACACCTGAATAAATGAAAGCAGAGGCGCGCTGGGCAAGAGGCAAGCTGGTTTTTGAAGCAATAAGAGTAAAGTGTAACCAAATGGCATTAGCTTCGCCTGGACACTACTGCTTTCCTTTAAAAATATCTGTATATCATACGTATATAATACTAGTATGTGATATGCACATAATATACATACTGTACATTTTAACTTTTCATATTTCCCAGCACTCTGCAATGCCTTCTTTAATCTTCCAATATCTGGACAATCGCACCAATCAAAATCGAGATGAAACATTTACTCACGAATACTGAGTGAGCTTTTCCAGGTTATTGTTCATGTTGATTGGGTAGGTTTCGCCAAGGTGAATTAACTTTTCCAAGGCCTCATATATAAAAATAATACAGATAAGGGCAGCGAACGCTTCTTCAGTGAAACGAGTAATGTAGCAAACGAGGGAACTGGCATCTGTTGCCACTAGGACAATACACAGGAATGCTGTCCAGAGTCCTATACACGCTCTTAATGAGAGGTAGGATAATCCATATTCCCTGGAAAAAGGCAAGAACAATAGCATCATATGAAAAGTATACAAATACCCTGTAAATACCTAGTATGGGTGTGAAACACTTTCATTAGGAGACTCCCTAGTGGTTCACCTACTAAATGTGCTAGCCCAAGCACCGGTTCAGCTTTGCCACAGAGGGTTTGAGCCTGGGTCACGTCACTAGCTGTGATTAGGATTCTCCAACAGGCAGTTGTGAAATTTGCCAAGGGCAGCCAAGGGTTATGTGGAATTCGTCAGCCACTGTTCTCTGTACTCTACAGCGACTCCTGCTGCCTATGGGCACTGGCAGGCTTTTGTGCCTCCAGTGTGGAGCTGTGTTGCCAGTGGCTAGTTAAAAGATGGGCAGTCAGGTAGGAAGTGTCTGTCTACAGTTCCCCCGTGTGCGATGTCAGGCTTCAGAGATGCAACCTGAGACATGAGAAGCACAAAACTGGCTATATGAAATTGGGAGGGTATAACAACTCTACATTTCAAAAGAAAACAATACAAGATGACCTTCATTAATGTAAGATTTTGAAACAATTTTTGAAAAAGGGTACATGCAGGTGTTCATTCAGAAACTGACTTTTTTTGTATTTACAAGCTTTTTTGTATGTTTACACTTGTTACCATGTCAAAAAAGACATCAGCTGGGAATAAAACTCTGTAAATGATTCTTTTAAGTGTTGTATTTGTTCAGTGAAGACTTACGAAAAGGAAGATACAGGGTTATTGATAAAACAAAGTCATTCTTCAAAAAACTCTTGTGGCCCAGACTTACCTGCAGAATTTGTACAATATCTTTTCAAATACCAGGACTGGCCCTGTGCTACCCAGTATTGTGAGTGGCTGCCCTGCAAACAAAGAATAGGCTATTCCTGTCATTGAGGCTCCAAAGAGGGATTCGATTGCACTCTGGAAAAAAAAGAGCAATACTGTATATCTTCTGTGTACTGAGAGAGGAAATAAACCGAAATCATACACCAAGTATCAAAATCTACCCGTCACCACTCCTGTTATTCACAGACAAATATACTATGATGTACAACACTGTGGTATTCCAGTCTAAATAGCAGCCCATTCAAAAAAGACACAATAGAGAAACCCAATACTTTTATTATTTGTTGTCTTTTTAGGTTGCAGATCAAAAATGTAATTTTAGGTGATGAAATATCTCTGTCTTCATAGGTACCTGATCTAAACAGTGAAATTCACATTATCCAGATTTGATCCCTCATTTAAAATTAAATGAGATACAAAATCATATATGCATATAAGAAAAGGTTCTTACTATACGGCCTTCAGTTGCCTCTCCTAGCAGGCCTCCAAATGTGATCACAGGTGACATGCATGCACAATACAGGAAAAGGAATGATGCCAAGCACTGCAGACTGACGGCATCAGTGTAGTCAGACAAGTAATGTGGAGCTTTTCTTTTGATATCCATTATCAAACCACCAAAGAGCCTACAAAAAAAAGACAAGGCTTTGAAAGAACAGACCACAGTTTAATCAGCCTCCGTCCATCCATGTTAATCGGATGGGATCATAAATAGAACTACCTATGCATGAAAGAATTAGACCGACTGGCAAAAAAACACAGACATTTTTTACAATCCAGAAGAGGTTGACGCAGTAACTGCAGCCCAGGCTGATCCAGCTTACTGGATGAAATCAGAATCTGCTGCATCTGATTTCACCCAGATTTAGAAATCCAGAAACCTGCGTCCTGGAAATGGATATTACATTATAATTACATTACTGTGAGCTGAATGACATATTCACTTCTAGCTTTTCCAAAAGACAGCTGATCAGCACAAAGGGAATTCATTAAATGAGAGTAGTTAAAGTCTACTTTATCTTCAGAAAAGGTTTTACTAATAATCTGCTAATTATTTATACTGTACTCTTTATCTGCACAGCATTTCACCATATACATGGATCCAAAGAATAACCTCTTGATATGAGAAAGAAAATACACTATTTTAGAAGAAGAAATCAACACAATGCATGGAATCTTAAATGTAAATATCCTAAATGAACCTTTAGGTACAGTGTGAAGAACTGGGAAGAAATAGGTGACCTCATGATACATGCAGAGTTTTCCTGAGTTAAGACTCTGACTACAATGCAAGACAGAATCTCCAAGGTTATAAAGTTAACAGTAAAGGACAGAAGATGACTTATATTAGCACAACTGCAATATTGCAAAAAGATTTCATCAAATTCACTAGCTATAGCTGAGAGGTGTTGTTGGATATAATTGACTGTTCAATTGTGGAATTAGACTTGCCAAGGATGAATGGCATACTAGGATAAAGGTCAACTGTTTTCTCTGATAGTCTGAAATAACTGAAAGCCAAGAAATGTGTGGTCTGCCAGGACATTCTTCACCATGACCTTGATCAGAATGACAAAATTAAACCAGGTCAATCAACTATCACATTTTTTTTAAATCTTTGAATTATTCAGTTTTTTGTAATCCAAGTCATTCAAGTTACATTCAATATAATGTAAATTAATGAAAACAGGTTCTGCTTAAAATTTAAATTATTTCAGCACATGCAAAAGCACTCTCAGATCCCACAAAATGAATGCAAAAAACAATGCAAAAAAATTTCTAGAACATCTCCATAATTTTCAGCGCTGACAATGAAATCAAAGGGCAATTTCCTGGTTGTGAGACTAAAAAAGATGTAAAAGGTCTTCATTTAATTACCATTTAAAATGAACATTTTATATTCTTTATATTATTTTAAGAGCAAGAAATTCTCATTCACCGTTTCAATTAAATTTAAAACATGAAACTTCGTGGAATTAGAGGTATTATTCCTTGAACTGTACTCTTTCCTTTTTAGTCTTAAAGACATAAACAGCTCAGTCCAATTAACTAGAACTAATGGCTGCAGAAGTGGCCATCCACAGTCTCATCCTTGTTCACCAGCACATCAGTTTCTGAAGGCTTGGAACGCTTCTTTGACCACTTAAGCAGGAGACTAGTACAGTTAAGTACTTAACTAGAGATCATTGGAAATGGAAATTTGTATACCCTACAGATTTCAAGAATCACAGATGGCCATTCCAGTCTTAATTAAATCAATTCCTTTAGTAATTTGATCAAAACACATGTTCCAAGGCTTTTCAAATTGATTCAAGGGTAACATACAAGACCTGCTGGACTGAGGCTGCCCCAGAGTAGGGTTGGACTCCACTTACTATTGCTTTATAGTGAGTTCTAATTCTCTAGCCTTACCAGAATATCAAGCTTTTTGTGTCCTCGGCTCCCATTAACGTATTCTAATTTTACCCTTCCTCCTTCCACTTCGTATTGACTTCTTTAATTTTATCCTCTGTATCTATTTCATTTCTAAAGCAGTGAGTATTTCATTGTCCTTTCCTTCCCCCAGGCAATACAATTTGTGCCTTCCTCCAGTTTCTCCGATTTTGTAGTGCCTTGTTCTTTTACCTTTCTCACTTTTCTCCCCCCTTCCCTCTGGTAAGCGTTATAGGAGTATAAAGGGATAAAAAACCTCCAGATTCAGAGACAGTTTCTTCCCACAAGATGTCGGATTACTGATGTCGGAGTTTAGTCCCGACTGACTAAACTCACATTACTACACCTACATTAATATTCACACTGATGTGTTTTTTTTCTCTTCTCACACTGCTTGTCTGACTTGTTTTTTTTAAGTTGTATGTTATGTAACTTGTTGTGGCTGCTGCTGCTATTCTGTGTTTATGTTTCAGTGATTCCTTAACGTCTTTGTATCGGAGCACACACTTGTGCTGCATATGACATATAACAGTTTCCTGCAAAGGGGAACGCAGATAAAAATAATTCAGGATAAGGAGTTCAGGGAAGGCAAAGTGCACTTCTAACTACGGAATCAACTGACCAGAGGGAAGATACTTTCAATTGTCACCCACCTTCCAGTGCGCTGTAGCTCAGGACCGCCGTGACCCCCATGTTCCTCAGGTTCCCCAAGCGCAGCTGTGCCATTAGGCACTGCAGGCATCTTACGTTTCTCCTGTTTTACAAAATACATTATTGTGGGTTCTGTATCTATGGTTACAGGAGTACTCTAAAAGCTGTACTAGTGTGTGCTAAATTGCTGAGATTTGTTTTTATTTCTTCTCTGTGGAAGTATGTACTTGTGTCTTCAAGTGGGTTAGGGGTGGTGATATCCATGACCAGACTGAAATTCACGAACAAGGCTGGTTTATAGGATTGGTGCAGAGCAGTGTGGGTACAATCAAATCAGTAATACCTGAGAGGGCACGTTTTTTGGTGGCTCAATTCTGATGGATGGATCCCACTCCCCAGGAGGCAGCACTGTCACTTGGTCAAGAAATTCGTCGATCCCAGCAACCAAGTCATTACGATCTTTTGCTTTGTAAGCCACGTCGTGGAAAATCTGGGATTCAGAAGAACAAAAAAAAACAATGCATTGTTGGTTACAATGGTTACAATGAATGTTCTTACACTTCTTATATTAATTAATTACTATGCTGGGAACTGACAGAACAAAATTCCTAAAAGTATAAATAAAATGAACAAGTAAAGGTTGGTTCCATGCTGAAAAGAGAAGAAAAGAAACACAATGTCTCGGCTGTGGAGCCTTCTTCGGGTGTCAATAAATAAAATGAGAAGAGCAAAAATCCAGCTTAACATTTTATGTTCTAAAAAAAAAGTCTTTAAAATTCATAACTAAGAACTTTGAATAAAAGAGTAATTATGAAAATCAATCATTTCAGTGTGTACTGTATATTCACAGACCAGTCAGTGGGATGCAAATAAACTTGGTTGATAAGCGGAACACAGAACAGAACAGAAATGGTTAAGTGGCGAGTACATTTGGACAATGAAGGAAGCTCAGCTGGCTTTGTCCCCAGAAAGCTGAAGTTTCAATGCTTTGTTTTGCCCTGTCTTATAATTGGGCCCCATTGCCTCAGCTATGTGTGAACACACCGTCTGTTCATCGCTTCAAATGCAACACTGAGACTGTCCGGAAGAAGCACATGTCTGAACACTGTCTGTTCTATTGTTTTGCAGTCCTACCAGTCTTGCTCATATTAAGTATGTTTGTTTAACCCCATCTTCACACTGGCAGCATATCAAGGCTGCAGATTTGGATATTTGCTCAAATTATTGTGTTATGTTAAATTATATAATTATAATCAAGGAACAAGCGTCTGCTGTGCAGCATTTCTCAACAAATGAATACAAAAGTGCCTTTCAACATTTTCTTGAGATCTTTCAAAGGATGAGCAATGATGCCACACATCTGTGCACAGTGTACCAAGATTTGCTGCATGCATAAGTTCTGTGTTTACTTACTGTAGATCAAAAATCAAATCCAAGATGAGCATCATAGATTTGTAAAAACAATTATGATATTCCCAAAAACGAAGTGCACAGTATTTACTCAAGCAGGGCAAATACTGAATACTGTGAAATCTTAAAAGTCTATGGTGAAATGCCTTTACCTTCAATGAGTCCTTTGCTCAAAAACAGTTCACAGAGGGAGCCTAATACAATATGACTTGAATGAAGTTCCAAATTTCCAAGATTCACTTTCCATAAGTATGCTTTACTACTGTACATATCACATTAGTGGGCATCAGTTTTTGACTTGTTTTACAGTTTTGCTTTGCTCTCATGGAGTTTAAAAACAAACGTTTTTAAAGGGATAAAAGCAATCAAGGTCTCCCTCATCGTTGCTGCTTAAACTCATAATTCTCCATAACATCACTTCCTGAAAAACTGTGAGGACCACAGTCCCCCTCTCTGTTGCTCACAACATCTTTCTCCATCTCTCCTTCACCTCATTTCCACTTTTGCAGTTCCCCCTTGGTTAACTCCTCTCTCCTCCGTATAATCATCTTCATCCTATGGCCAGGCAGTTGGCACTCAGCTAAGTGGGTTAAGCCAAAGTTTCTTATCCCCAACTCCTCAAGAAACATTCCTAAATGCATTTTCTTTATCGCATGATGTAATTTCTTATGAAGAAATCTTAAATTTCATTGCAAATACATTTGAAGACCTTCTTGAGTAGCTTCATTGCAATTTGAAAACTCCAAAACAATCATATCAAGCTCACATGTATTTTTTATGATGAGTGAACAGAATTTCATAACATTTTCTAACAATTACAAAACATCAATTATAAAAATGCCAAAGAAATACAAACATTAACACTTATGCATAAAACGCAGGTAATCGGTATTATTTAGTATTTACTTTCTTAAATTTCATGTGGAAGAAATGCTTTCTTTAGAAACATTAATCGGATGTCCCTCTTTAACAAGGTTAGTAGTCTCATGCAGGCTAATGTAATGTAACCCGCCTTTCAACCTTTTGAGAAAGAAATACAAAGCTCTCCTCTGTTCAAGACTGTTCAAATGGAAGAGAATGTGCTTTTGTTACTGAGGGAGGACAAGCAGTGATAAGGAATATCTGAGGACTTCCTACAAAATGCCTCACATAAGCAAAGATTTTCACATTAAGGTTTTCTGATTAAGGTGTGCTTACCTCATCTGTCATTAGAGTTGCAATTGATCTGCCAATCTCATGGTACTGTTGAAGCTTCCCAAGGGGCCCCAAAAGGATAAACAGGAATCTTAAACAGGCCAGAGAGTAAGGAAGGAAGGTATAAAAATGTGTTACTTTCTAGAATGCTTATTATAGAATCTGGCACCTTCATTTCAGCTTGTCTTTTGTTTTACTATAACCTAGTGAAGTTTACTTATTCAGCCCTCTCCTACACTTTCGTAGGATTACAAATTTGAACAACTGCACAAATTGACAGACAGAATAAATAGATGAGTTCTTGACAAGCCACCACAGACACTTAAATTTATCAATTTAATATTTCTCCTGTATGTCCTAGTGATGGACAATGCCTAAGGCCTGTGTTTACTGCAGGGCATTTCACTTTTGTGATCAGTTACATTGCTGAACACTAAGGAACCTTGTTGAGTAGGTAATAAACTGAGCATGTCGTTAAATTGCTACTAGTATTTGTGTTGTGCTGTGAAAAACAACAGCCCCAGTTAAAAATATAAGAATAGTTTGTATGCATTATGTGCTTTCCATGCTTGGCTTCTCTGTTTACATACTTTGATAACCTACTATATAAAGGTATCATTGCAAACACAAATGTTGTCACAACTAATTCCTATACTATAAATAAATGTGTATAAGAATCAGCAGTGTAGCCTGAGCACATGTGGGCATTGTAACTACTAGAATTAAATTTAATATTGTTAGTGGTGTTACTGGACCAAGAAGTGGTGCTCTTTCCTCGAGACTGGAATTTTCAAATCAATATTCCAGTGTAGTTACTGGGAACGCTGTGTTGTAGAAAGGGCTGTCTTTCAGATGAGACATTAAACTAAACTCCTGATTATGTGGTCATTAAAGATCTCATGATAATGTCTGTGTCATGGATATGTTTTCCTTAAATTTGCAAGGAGTAATTTCTCAGTTCACTACCTGATGAAATTCTAGCATCAATTAGTTACAACAAAATGAGCAAAACAGACCTATTTTTTTTAAAGTATTTTTCTTTTGTGAGTGGGTGTAAGTTTTCAATGAATAAGTCTCACATACAAAAACTGAGTGCATGATCCTTTAACAGAGGAGCACCAGCACCCAGTATCCAGAAAATCAGAGCTCACCTGGTTGGGATTGGGACTTCAGCCAGGCCTGTCAGCAGAACTGCAGGTGACAGGCGTACAAAGGCCACCACAGGCCGATCAAGAAATTCTAGTTCACCAACCAAAATATTAGAAGCTTCGGCTCCGGGTGGAATCTTTTTCATAAAGTGCAGGTCCACCTAATTGTACAGAAATGGAACAAATATTACTGTCACCTTTTCACAAAAGTCAATGCTGAACTTTCCTAGAACAGTGGGGAGATTACAATCACAGTAATCAAATGTAAGTCTCACAACCAGAATACAACAGGTGTTGCTTAAAGCACAACGTCAGTTCTACGTAATATACAATATACAATATATACTCATTCCATTGGCAGGATTGAAACTATGCAATTTCAGGTATTTCACATATGTAACACAATAAACCCTTGGTTTAACAGTTCGCTTTACCAGACTTTGGACTGAAATCTACTAAAGTGGAATTTTGTAAAATCAAAAAGACTGAACTTTCCCCGCAATAATGAAAAAATTCACAACCAATAAAACAAAGTAAAAATTAATATTAAATAAGTGTAAATTTCAGGAATAGGAACAGGAATCAATAGAGCCCTATAGGGGTAGACCAATCGGTGTAGGTGTGGTTGTTTTGTTGCTTTAGAGAATTTTATACAGTATATTTTTACAACACATGAAATAAAGGGCTTGTATATGAGAAAAAAGGAACAGGAACAATTTTTATTGACTTTGTTGATTGCAATTGAAAAAAAAAAGTCAAAAGATCCAGAAAGCATATATATATGCAATATTGTATAGTACATTTATCTGTATTTTATTATTTTATTATAGTGTGTTTGTGGGCTGAAAATATGCCCAATTTGTGATTCATTGAACATATCTTCTGCTCTATTAGTCTGAGGGTCTGCTGAAATACATAATGTATCACCGATATGCTTAAAAGGCCACTGGTGAAAATACACTTTACAGATTTAACCATATCCAGAAAATAACACTCAGAAATCTCCAACCCTGGTCCTAGATAGCCCAATCCAGCAATCCAGATCACCATTAAATCCCCAGTTTTTAAAGCTATAGAACAATTTCATCATCATCAATTAAACACGTGACTTGATAAAATCAATAATTTAGAGATTTTAGGATTGAAATTAAGTACTCTTCAGCTCTCAAGTACCAGATATATTTGAACTGAACAGATTTCTTGCTTTATTCATCAATCATTTACAGATGCTCACAAGTTTTAAAAAAACAGGTGAGCTGTAAGAGTAACTGGAATCAAACTTTCAGGATCTGGGATTAGAGAACCCATCTTAAAATTAAATGTGGATTTCAACAAGAAAATCCTTTACATAATTAATCCTTCATTGATGGGGAAAATGTAGAGGCTGGGCCTTCAAATTAAATGTCAAGAGAGTAAAGTGGGAATAAAATTATACCCAAAAATATCATTAGGCGATGTGTTTGGGAAATATCATGAAAACACTATACAACGGGGAGAAGCGCTGAGTGCACAATATCTAAAAATATTATAATGGTTTACTATGATCTTTTTAAAATATGCACCTCCTCGAGGAAACACATCCTAGACTGCAGCTCCCTTATCTGATTTGTATTCTGCTCCTGCCTCACGTGGATCTGCACTGCGTCAAAACTAATAGCTTGCTATAGAGTGGCAGGCAGAACAGCAGAGCGCAGAATCTGATTGCCTCTCTAATAGCACACTGCCTGACATTTGAAGAGAACAGATCTGTTTCTTTATACTAGGAGAGTAAAACACTATTAGTCTGTCAATTACGTTTTCAATCATGGGGAAGAAGTTATGGAACATGCATATGGATTACATAACACTATTTTAATCCCTATATTTTCACCACATTACATGATCTAATCGTCCGTCCAGCTATTTTCTGTCCAGACAATAGGGAAGATTATGCAAATACAAACAGAAAGCACCTTCATAAGCAAAATCATATCCTACAGAGTAAACATAAAAATCGAAATAACATGTGAACCTATGTAACAGAAGCACTCTATTAAAGGTCACTGAAGACCTATGTACAGTTTGTTATTTAGGTATAAATAATGACCTATTATTACAGGTCATTGTTTACTGTTGTAGGACAAAAATATTAATTATTGCCTCTGATTAGTTCAACAACATGCAGAAAGAACTTATTTTCTAAGTCTTTTTATTTTGTGAAATGTTTCATAAAGTGTTTTATGGTGCATCAGTAACCTATTATTACTAAATATGAATTGACATATTATTTTACTTTAAATGTAATGATCAGTAAATGTATTCATTCTTTCACCCCTTTTTTCTCTTTAGTACGGTTCTAAATTTGACAAAGACACTGTAACTAATAATGAGGAGCTTCTGATTTCATTCCTGTGCTTTATCTTCTTTTTACCCAGCAACCTTGCTAGGAAACTGAATCTGAATATGTAGTTACTGAGGCTGCGGTGCCCCTAAAAGAGCTTAATTAGGTGTTTTCACTTCTTGCCGCTCCATGATGAGACAAATACTCCCACAGAAATGACAAATAACACATGAATACTGCTGTCCTCGGCCAACATTAGTAACTGGATTCCAACCACTACTGTCAAATAGGTCAGACAGCATTTCACACGCTGGTTAGCTTTCAGACACATATTATGCTTTTCTCAGAAGACGAAAGTAGAGTTTTCAGCTAGCTGGTGCACAAAGAATAGCACTGCCCACTGCCTGGCAGAAATTAAAGAGATGGTGTGCTGAGGTTTGTGTAATCCCCGTCACACTCAGCTAGTGGATTAGCCCAGATATAGAAGCATGACATCAGGTGTATAAAAGCCCAGGCTGCTCTCCAAACAGGAGTCTATACCTACAGAACCACTCAAGAAGGGGAAGCAAATCAATGAATTTCTGTATGACAAAACTGTACTTCTTTGCTCTGTTTCTCCTGTCGCAAAAATGGTTTTACTTTGCACATGGCTGCACAGACCATTAAAAAAGTAAGAAACCAAGTAATGTGATCACTAATGAGATTTCCATTAAATTGATTCAAAAATTATCTATGCCTATAAAAATCTCAAGATCTCTTTTACTGTGACCTGGGATGGTTTCCTGACATTCTTTGGCAACAAATCATGATGCATGTTTCTGATGCATCTGGGCTGTGAGTTCCACAGATGTGATGCAGCACATAAAGAAGGCTCTGTTGCCCATTGTGAGAAGCCAGGTGTGCAGCAAAATCAGAAGTCCTGACTCAGCAAATCACAGATGAAGAGGTACAGCCCTTTTGCAATAAGCCCTTAAGTAGCCTGTAAAGAGATCAGTCGATGTCTTATATGTGAGCAAAAGAACCTTAACATTTGTTCCAAAATTCACAGAGAGCAAATATAATTTACAGAGGACGTCAGCTGTTGCTGCTGATGAGCACTTTTAGTGATCAAATGTGGCTCAAAGTTGTTGCTATGCTGAAGGCAATTTAGAACCAAAGAAGATAACCCCGTGTGTAAGGCATTACAGTAGTCTAATCACGATGAGAAATAGGCAAGTATCAATATTCCTATATCAAATACACATAGCAAGAATCTTTAACTGAGCCATGTTATGTAGGTGGAAGAAAGACACCCCTGGAACATTTCTAATCTGCTCTTCAAACGACAGCACATGATCAAAAGTAAAACCAAGCTTTCTGACTTCCATCAAGGGCACTGTCAACAACATACCGAAGTCACCAAGTTTTCAAAAGTGATGTGGTAAGAGTAAGTGCAAAACCTCAGTCTTGTCACAGTGCAGATTAAGAATCCATGTTGTGGGCACATGTGAAACAGCAGTAGCAGCATCAGACTTGGTCTGAAAGTAAACCTGAATGTTATCAGCACAGCCCAACATGGTAAATAATCTGATCAAGAAGTAACATGTAAAGGTACTAAAGAATAAAAGTAAAAATCGTAAATACAATAGTATATACAAACCCATAACCTGCCTTAATTTATTTCCTCTATAAAACAAAGCATACATTCACTGAACCCTATCAGTTTTAACATGTCAGTGCCATTCCAGTTATTTTCCTTCATGGGGCAGGCCGGAATTTAACAGCATGTTAGTACATTATTTTGCTCTCAGATCAACTTTCAGGTCTTTGAGATAAAGCCCTATAACACTTCAACATAGCCTGTATCAATAGACTTAGTATAATCCTGCAGGCTAAATCTGTTAATTCTATCACAATTAACACCATTCATATCCCCTTTCATATTTGCTAGCTCTGCAATGTGAATTCACATGTGCATTTCCAACAATTTCTTAAAGACTTAAAACTAAAATCGCTGGGGCAAGTTCAGGTTCTCATGGGAAAAAAGAACATCACAGTTCCACAGATACAGACGTCCTGTATACCTGATCTATGGCTCTTCTTTAGTCACTGTTTTGCAGCTTACAAAACATGCAATGTGCTGTTGCATTTTTTTTATTATAATGCTACATACCTAACAGATAAAACTGTAGTTAGTGAAATTAACTCTAAATTCTCTGATTATGTTTTTAAGAGGAGGAGCACTTGCTTTAAGTTATAGAGTGACTGTACTTCATGTTATTAAGAATTAACAACAACTGTATAGTTACATATCAAATGTCAACTGCAGTATCTAGTTGAGAAAGTCGACAATCAATGGTACAAATGCCTGCAAACAAAACTCGTAGCATTTTTTTCCACTTAACAATTCACTAGGAAGTATTTTGTACTGCTACATTGGGATGTTTGTGTAACTCTGAAACTACATTCTTATTACCTAATGGCTTTCTGAACCCCAGAGTTCACTTATTTGAGTTTATTAAAAAACACTGTGGCAGTGATAATTCCAACAATTAAGGAACATGTTTGTTCTTATTTCATATGAATGACACATCATAACCATTACTTACCATGTTCACAAGTGTCAGCATTTATTGTCGTTTGACAACATTCTTGAATCAGGTGCAGTATAAGAGGCAAGGGGGCACAAATGTTCTCTCCTTGCTTGTAGTCTAGTTTGTGTCACTTACAGTGTATTGAACTGCATCACATTAACTTCACCGATTTATTCAATCCTCCCTCTAGGTTCAGAGGTTGGGTACATCTCTTTTGTCTTTTGTCATCTCAAACACAGTGAAACTGGGGGGGTTGAATTAATTAAATGTTTTATTTGCACAGCTTTCCTCAAGGGTACAGGCTACATGTTTTAAATAAACAGAAAATCCTATTACAGGGATTAAATGATACATTTAATTGCATCACAATGTGATACATGTAAGGATATGTTTTAACAAAAAATAAACCCCCGAGTCTCATAAAATGAGGCTGTTTATATGAGCAGTCTGTGAGTACAATAATGAAAATGTGCAACAGTATTCATGTGACTGACTTCATTCACTACTGATTACAACTATCAGAACATTCTAGGTTCACTGCCAATCACATTTCTTACATGGCCAATAAATGTGGATTAATAATCATGGAAACAAAGTGTTCCTAAAAGTTTCTTTAATTCCTTATAAAATTCTTTAACACGATTTGTCCCCAATAAGATACATACAGTATTGTACAGTATATTAATTGTTCTTGCACTCTGGTTATTTGAAGAACAATTCTCATTGCAAATTGAGAGAACATACTGTAACTGAGGTTACACAGCACATCCTGGGCAGAAACAACACGTGTTGTTTGCACAGGTGCTCTTTTTGTTTCACATTAAGTACAGCTGCTTCTGCTACTGCATAAAGTGTAGAAAATAATCTCGCATATTTCTTTCTAATGCCAGTTGGTGCAGAAAAAGAAGCTTGCCTGCATGAAAAATAATGAAAAAAGAGCAATTGGATGAGGATTGCTATTGGATGAGGTGGTGACTAGTGTCTTGCCCAGCATTTCCAGGAAAAGTAGGCTTTGATACAGTTTGCCAGCATTACATTTTAAATTATGTAAACTAAAAACGCTGGAGCAAGCTCAGGTTCTTATGAGGGGAAAAAAAAGAACAACACAGCTCCACAAATACATATGACCTGTATACCTTTAAATCTGAGTTTAAATCTGAAATCTTTTCAATCAGTCTACGATCAAAAAGAACCAATGCATTGCTTGTCAGCACTTCTACAGTACAACTGAGTTGTAGAAGATGGCCAATGGCCATCAGGAATTTAAGTGTTGGCAGGTATAGGTTTTGTGTCAGCTTATGCATTTTGTCAACTCATTCGCAAGAGTTGCAGTCTAGTAGAGTTGCAATGTAGGGTCTAGAGTTGCAACTTTTTGGACTATGGTCCACTTTAGGATGTGCCTAGATAAGATTTTTCAGAAGTGCATCTTCACATTATAACCTTGGAGACCTTCATTTATTTATACAATTTTCCACATCCCCTAAGGTTTTTCAGGAGCTTCTCCAATCTGTTAATCTCCAGAAGTATTCCTCCACACATGCGAAGAAGGATCCTCAGCTAAAACATTGTTTTTTCATATTGTTTTTCAGTGAAAAAATCATCTGTAATTGTCCCTTTGCAACTCTCATGCTAAGACAGCTCCACAGTCTTGTTTATGCAATGTATAGCTGGATCATGCCCTTATATTTCTGTCATATTTAGGTAAATACTCCCTAAAGATAGTGTCCTGTACTTTCCTAAAAGCAGTTAATTTGTCTCTTTCACATGATCTGGCATGACAAGCATGGTAAAATGCTTGTCAAATGCCTAACAGTTTCTGTATCTTAAAGATTCAGAGCGGTTATTCCTTTGGATCTGTATACAGTAACAACCCAATATCAAACACGTCAAAGTTACTGTATTCTGTTTTGCAGTTCACAACTCCAAAACAGGAAAAATCTTTTAAAAAGTCACAAATGCTATACAGATAAAGACAAGTACAACTAGAACTAATTATAAACTAGTGTTGGGTCAAAAAGCCCCAAAACATAACAGGAGTGTTAAGCACAACATTAGAATTGATGCATACCATCTTGTAATGCAGGAGTTGTGGTAGCTCAGACGGCAAGGGCATCTGGCTCCTGCCTGGAAGGTCCCGGGGTTAATCCCAGGTAGGGGCAAGTGATGTAGCTTGCTCTAATTCCTTCCAGATGGCTCCCAGGTCCACTCAGCCTGGTTTCCAAATGAGTACCGGGGGTTAATCCTTCTGGGGGTAATAGGCCGGCCAGAGCGTGATGCTGACCACAACACCTCCACCTCTAGTGTTGGATGGTTGAGGGAAAAAAATGGTGGCATTTGCCCCCCATTCCCCCATGGGCCTTTATGGCTTGAAAAGGGGACCTAGCCTATCTTTGAATGGAGTTTAATTACTTACATAGCAGAGAGGAGATTTCTCCTTTTACAGGTAATTTAGATTTCTCCTTTTACAGGTCATTAGAGCAAGTCTCTTAGCCATCCATTATTTGGAAACTGTTTCACAGACAAACAATACAAGGACTAGTGCAAATAGTTCAATAAGAGAATTATTTGAATAATGATGGTTCCTCTCAATGGAACTACAAGGGCCAAACTCAGTGAGCAGATTTGTTCTTACCTTACTAAAATCAACAGTGCTGTTTTCTCGGCTGACATCACCTTTCCCCTCCGTGTTGGTGGGCATAGATTGTGGGGAAAACATCTGACCTGTTTGCATTTAAGAAATGAAAAAATGTATTCTCGTTCACTCCAGAAATGCATGCACATCTGAGATTATGTCGTAGCAAGCATCTAACTAGGCTGCCAATTTTGTCAAACTTTATTTTGGAGAAAGATCTTTTTTAATTAATGCTGTGTCAAATGCATATCTATCACTGATCACAATACCGCATTGCTGAAATGCGGTATTGCCTATTTTGGCAGCTTCATTTTAAAAGAACTACTGTATGTTGGATTCACACATTGAACATTTTGTAAGCTCCAGGATGGTTAACATATGTTGTATGGCTGTGGAGAATAGCTTAAAATGTTCGCAATGTGATGTCAAAGCGATTAAGAGTGTGCTGATTGCGAATCCAGCATTCTGGTTCAGTTTACTAGATTGAAAGTCCAAGATTGATACAAATATGAAATTAGCCCAAGGATGGCAGTGTGATCACAGGAGAAAAGATTAGTATTTAGTATGCCAGCCATTCACCTGCACTAATCTCAACATCTGATTTGTGCATTTGCAAGTGGCAACTGTCACAAAATTTCACGAGGAGCATAAGGAATATATTAGCACCCTGCATAATGTCTGCCAGTTAAAACTGCAAATGCAATCCAAGCAGTCCACTTGAAATCGGTGACAGCACTTTAGAAGCAATCTAAACAACCACTTGCCAACAATAAAGAAACAACAAAATTGAAAGCAGGTTAGGTAAAGTGTTCTGTGTACATTACAAATTCAAGGTTATTATATACAGTACATGAATGGACATCATTCAGTGCAGATTTCATGCTCCATTAATACCAGTATATTAATGCTTGTATACTTGCTTCCTAAACATAATTCCTGCGAAAGGTATTCAAAATCATTTTTATTCGAAATGCACAGATCCAAAACGATCCGATAAGAAAAATGTTTTATTATTTTAAATATGAAATATGTATTCTCTTACAACATGAAAACCTGAATTGATCAGGAATATAGCAAAAGTTAAACAATAGGAAGAAATAACTTACCTTGATTATTTTTATAGTGGTATAGTGGCAAAAATGCAAATATACAATATACAAAAAATAACTACAGGTACCATGTTTTGGGATCTCGACTATACCTACACATTTAACCATTAGGTTAGAAATACATTCCAATCAGTCATATTGGGACTTGTTTTATCTTTTACAAGACAAATTCATATTCATTCAGGAAGTTAGGAAGGCTGGACAAAATCTTTTCTGACGTTTTTTTTCTCACTTTCTGAAAACTTATTTTAAGAAGTAAAGGCCACTGATCACCAACACAAAAATGCAATTTCAGAATACCGCTTTAATCAATTATGTTTGAGGAAGGCATAGGGAAAAAGTCTGCCAAATTAAGTTGCCTGCATCCGGATCCTCTTCCCCATCCACAGGCTGCATATCAGGTATTTCCGTAGGCTTTAGCCTGAGTTTGTTTATCTGCTGCTTGTGCAGCAGTTTAGCAGAAGAGAGGTGAGCAGAGGATGGTAACTGGTGTGATGAAGAGATGATGATACACTGAGAGCAACACACAGGCCATGGAAAACAGGACTTAACCTGACTGCCACTCCTATCACCACCTTTAACTGAGCCCCACAGGTGGGACATTAGAGCAGTGCACAGAGCTGAGCCTAGTGGAGACAGACACCGAGACAAAAGAGGAGACAGAGCAGTTGACTGAAAAAGATGAAATACATTGAAATGAAATGGTTAATGCGTAAAGACAGAACAAAGTCATAAACAGCCAAGAAAAGAGGACATTGCGATACTTCAGCTAAATAAAGACTCCATGTGCTTATACACAACACATACATGTACAGTACACAGGCATGTGGACATAATAAAAAATAAATGAATAGCATAATTGAAAATACCAGAACTATACTATAGTTTCAATTTGCAGGATACATATATAGACAAGTGAAATTATAACGAGTTTATATATCATGTTCAGCATTGCCTATTTAATAAATCCTGTTTTGCATTTAATAAAAAAACATAGGTGAACAAGAAAAGGGGCTCAAGCTTATTAATAACAGACAACTGAATTCTATTAATTGACCTCCCCCCCCCCCCCCAACAAAAAAACAACAATATTTCATCTTTGTATAAAATGTGTTCCCTGCTTTGAGAAACAAAATCCAAAGTCTTCTTTCCGGAAATCTGAAACCTAGGCAATTCACAATAATTAGGCAGAATGTGAACTGAAGCACATTTCCCCGGCTTGTCAGAAAAGCTCACCATTTTTATCCATGGAATGGGGCTCAGATTGTTTTTTGCCAATATCTGCAAATGAGCGAACAATGGGAATCCGATTGCTGAGTTTCTTCTGGTTCTGGTGGTGGTGCTGCTTCAAAAGAGCGTGTCGCACCTTCTTGCGCACATCGTCAGACAGCTGCCCCAGAGACTCCTGCTGATCCAAGATCATGTCTGGGAAAAGAACAAGACAACACCAGTGAAGATTCAAACAGTTTTCAGTTTCTCTGCATTTCGTTGATTTTTGGACACTGCCTTTGCCCCCAAAAAGTCAAATGATTTTGCAATCCTGAATGCAAAAAATATAAGCACCTTACAAGTACATTGTAAAAAAAAATATGATAATAAATTGGAATCTCTACACATATTTCTCAGATAAGACAGGGGCTAAAGAGATAGCTAGAACCAGAGATGTCAGGATAAACACACAGCCTCCTCTCAATGTTCTTGAAACAAACAGTAAGAAGGCTGATAAACAAGGAGGGCTTGTGTGTGCGTCACAAGTGTGTGCTCTGTTTAAAGCTCTTTGGGAACATTTGGAATGAAAAGTGCTATATATGTATAATGAATTCTTATTTTTAATTATTTAAACCTGATTGTACTGTGGCTTTTTAAGATGGCTATTCATTCAAAAGAAAGTGTGCCATAAAATAAAAACTCACATTTTTTACTTTGAAATTGTTTATTACAAACCAAAATATTTTTCCTTATCAACTGCAAAGTCAATTAAATTCAAAATGCATTGTTCGTAGATTGACGATTAACAAAATAATAAATGTAACAGAAATAACAGAGGAGAACTGCTTTAGATAAGTGTTTTATGTTAAAATGGAGCATTAAAGATACAGGTCAGTATTAGGGCAAAATAAGAATAATTTTCTTGTAGCTTTTAAACTGTCATATTTCAGGATTTGACATCTAGTGCATTTAAAGAACACTGACCTTTAAAGGTCTGAGGAGAAAACAAGACTTATCACAAAAAGCACACCTGACTGGCCTTTCTGTGCTCATAACCTTTCTTGTGTACTCTTTGAGTGACTTATTTTTATTACCATCTTCTTCAAAAAGGTTCTGACACATGCAAGGCCAAGCACTGCCTCACTTTAGATCTCCTCTGCTTATTATTGTGTAAATCAAATGTCACTGTATTTTTCTGCAGTAATCAACTTGAACTGATTTTTTTACATTATTTCAAGTTGCAAAATCAAAACTGACTTCAAAAGACTGGAATCCTCTCACAAATTCTTTTGAATTTATAATTGCTAGCTTTTCTCTACACCCATTATGACATATACAAATTCATAATCAGCTCATACATGCTTCAACCCCACAGGATGGGTGAAGCCTCTACAACTGTCCTCTGAAAGTTGCACTTTGAAAGTAATGTTCTTCTCACTCTTGCAGGCCACAGTGCAAAATAAGAGCATTCGAATATAGGAGGGAGGAGCTCACACAGGGCTCAGTACAGCATGATGAGTTAAGAATACCGTGGTCAGCCAGGTGTGGTTCTGCTTGGTGAACATCAGAAACACCAAGTTAGTGACAACTTTGATTCTGAATCTGCACTCTGCATGGATAGCTTAAGAAGTTGAAAAGCTCCAGGGGTCTATCAGATATTTCATACTGCATTTGAAAAACAATTGAACAAATGTGCACTAAAGGATAAGAGCACCATGTTACAACCTTTTCTGTATCTTTTCAAATTACACCTTTTAATAGCTTTATCACTGCACACATCAGTTCCATAAACACTGACTAGGTGAAGTTCAAGACCTACAATGTAATAAAAACCCAACTACAATGTTAGTTCCATCAGTCTGTAAGGCAAGCTAATCTTTTGGTTTTTGCTTTGAGAATGTACACTGTTTTAAAAGGTTCCAATAGCCTTATCTGCAAATCCAAGCACAGCAACATCATTCTGTCAGCAATGGAAAATACAGCTTATCAGAGATGTATAGCTTACAGCATTATCAGCCACTTCAAGGGTCAACCACATTTCACGTGTCGAACTACTTGAAAACTACTAGTCCATACACCATGTCTGTAACTGATATACTGCAGTGGGTAGATTTAGGCACAACACTTACATTCCATACAGCACTTCATGAATAAATATAAAACCAATTCTGTGTAATATTAATAAAAACCCACAATCCACCAGCATCCACAAATCCACAAATTGAACCAGTAAAGATCTCAGAACAATAACTTACAATTCCCACTGCTGCCTTTATAAACATGAAATAACTCAAAGGAGGCAGTACACCGGAAAAACAAGGGGTCTTGTGTGGTTTATTAATGTATTGCAGAAACACATCCAGTGCTAAGACTCTGGGAAGTTAAAAAGCACTTCCGAGAGTCATTTATAGATTAGATAAAAACTTTAATGGCTCGTTAAGACATTGATCAACAGCATACCACTCATCAAGGAGGATTATATAACCTTACCCAAATTCCAAACTGACCATCACTAAATACCTTAAATTAATCAGGCAAGTTAAATGAGACCAGCTTGGCATTTCTAATGATAGCATGCCTAATGAGCTTTCTCCACAGCACGAATTACAATAAAGCATTCCAAAGAAATCCATAAAGTACTGGTTCACAGAAAAACAACAAAAATTTGATTACAATGATCAATGCAAAAGCTGATCATGCTATAAAAGTTGAACAATACAATTTCAGCATAACACCATGAGTGACAAGTGACCTATGCAGGTCAAGGTGGTGTTCTAGTTCCAGAAGAAGCACAAGACTCAGATATTACAGCCTAATCATGTAAGATCTTTAAATTCAGCAGGCTTTTAAAACCTAGACTGTAAACAAAAAATGATAAACAATAATGAACCCTAAATAAAACCAAAACCATTTAAACAAGGCTGGTATCAATTGTTAACAATTAAACTTTGTCCATATTTGTTTTAAAAGTTAATTTACTATGAAACCATTTACTAAATACTTATAAATAAGTAACTACCCTTAGTTCAGACAGTAAAGATTTAGGGTGAAAAAACATTGGATTATTAGTTTTTATTATATACTGTAGTTTATATTAATATGTATATTATTTTATTATTGAAGTTTTTATTATAAAGTTATAGTTTTTAGTTTTATTGCAATTTTTGTTGAATTGTGTCACAATTATGACTATAGACTGTGGTTGTTTTATCCTTAAGACTTCCTCAATCCATCAATTTTCTAACTGCTTTATTCAATCAAGGGTTGTGGGGTTGTTAAGACTTTTCATAAACACCACACTGCATGAAATATGAAAAGTCATGCAAAAGACAAGTATCCCACTTCTGGAAGTTCTGTTTACTAAGGCAAATTTCAGAGGTCCGGGCAAATTCCAATAACAGTAAAACAAGCCAACAAATATAAAGTGATAGCATACTACATACTTCGGTGTTAACAAGCCTGGCTGAGGGAATGAACCCCTCACTTATGAAAGATAAGCCAAGGAGAAAATGCTACAGTTGTGATGTTCGGGGGTAAGGAAGGGGTCCTAGAAAAGATGTGTACAGAGTTGTGTGCAGCCAGGGAGCATTTATACATACTGTAGGAGAATAGAAGGACATTATAATTTGACCTTCAACCAGACTTCTGTTAAACACCATATACGGGTCTTTATTCCAATCTATCCCAGAATCCACAGCTCTAACACCCCTCCCCCCATCCACTCACTTCACATCAGCACCGCAGCATCTCCTCTGTTGCTGGCAGCATTCCAGCTGCTTCATCCTCACAGCCAAGACAGGCCTCAAACCAGGCAGGAAAAGATCTACCGTTGCTTAATATCTGTAACTGTTCTGCCTCTGTCACAACTGTATTAGTATTGATATCTAACATCAGTCTCATGCCCTGCCTTTTTTATCAATTTACATGAATCGAATGTGTTACCTCAGCGTGTGGAATTCTTCTTGTTACCTCTAGAGCGGATTCACTCTGCCTCGTACCTTGCCCAGACTGTTCTCTTTCCAAGCCAAGCGGCTTGAAGACATCTCATCAGTACGTGTGACTGCTTCTAAAATGTTTGCATCTGCATTGTCTGCTACTGCCGATTCTGTTTCTGAAAACAAATACAGGGCGTGCTTGAGTAGTTTCTGCGTGGGTTACAGTGGTGTTGAATGCCATACCTGCAATCTCCTCCAGCATGTTTGCTCTCATGTCCAGCAGCACAATGCCATTGAGGATGCAGCTTCTTAGCTCAAACAGACTGTGGAGTGATAGAGTAGCAACATAAGGCTTACTCCAGCGCTCCCCTCCATCCTCCACGTCCTCCTCAAACTTCAGCCATCTACACAGACACAGAAACAGAGGTTCATCAGTCTTCAAGCAATAATCATCCAGGACCATGCAGTTTTAGGGCAGTTCCCTTTACATGTTTCAGTCAACGCATCTCTTTGCTGGTCCCCCCCGTTAAACAGCACTCTGACACTCAAAGGAAATTTATACAGCACCCCTGGAGCAGTTGGGGTTAAGGGCCTAACAGAGTAGGATTCCTCTGCCGGCCACGGGAATCGAACCAGCAACCTTCCAGCCACACTCCCCCCCATTGCCAGATATCCTGCATGCCAGATATCATGCATTTTCTTTATCACTATTAAATGTGCCCTTTTAAGTACAAGCTTTATTTTGCATTAATTATTACACAATACAATCTCCATTTAAAGAATCTTAACTTTTTCAAGTAAACACCACATCATGGCTTCAATTGTTAAATGTATTCTAAAAAGAACAGTACATTGTATATTGTATATTTTTATCTATTACTAATATGCAACAATCTATATTTTATCATTCCACACATGGATTCCAATTAAGCAATCATATTAATATGAAACCAAGATAATGGAAAAGCTTTGCTAAAATATTACAAAGCTACTTCTAGCAAACTTCATAACGAGGTGATCAGGATAGAAGCAACTGAAATATATACATGAACAAAAACATATTCCTTAGAATGCCTCTTGTTTTGCTTTATAAAAAGTCTTATCCAGAGATAGAACTAAATCACCTTGCTGTCTCTCTCCATTCTGCCTCCTCGCCATCCCTCACGCAGATCTCATCAAGTTCTGTGAAAAGGTCATGAGGAATGTGCTCCTCATCATCGTCCTCGGTGCCCAGAATAAACTGCACTCGCTGGGAAGGAGTATCTGAAAGAAACAGAGACAAACAGCAAGTTAGCTCTTGTCATGACTAGACAGGAAGTGAGATAAACTTCTTTAAACTTCAAAAGTTGCTAATTTGGCAACTGACATTTGACAATGCTAACTTATAAGACAATATAAAAGATTACTGTGCTTAACTTTATTTATAGACTTCATAGTTCCTGTACTAGGTAGTGCCTAGCAGGTGTCTGTACTAAACAAGAGTCTGCAGTCTGTACTAAACTAAACAAACAAGAGATTCTGCTAAGCATAGCAAAACCTATTGATTTCCACTCCTGAAAATGTTCTCCAGTTTCAAGATAATACAAAAGAAAATATTGGATCATGACTACACTGGTGTTGCAAATAATGTGGATGTGAAGGATAATGGCTGGAATGCTCAGTAAGTAAACTGCTGTGCCCCAAGCACTGCTGCACTTATTGGGTTACGTTCATACATATTATTCAACATTTACTGTAAGTCAATGCAAGTGGGCAGAAAAGCCTCTTAAATCACTTTTCTTCCTGACACTACAGTTCTACAGTGAGGTGGCCCATAGGCTTGAATGAGTTCACTGCAGAATTGATATACATAACTCACCCACATTGGTTAATGATGGTGAATTGCAATACACACAGTAGCTCTGAAATTAATATTTGAGCATTTACTTCCATCCATAAATACTGAACTGTAAAAATAGCAAACAAAAACAAAGCCGAAATCCAGATACATCCAGTGAGTGTTCCCTGTGAAAAGGTATCAATCCTTGATTCCTACAAAGTCAGTGCAACACATTCAGGAGTACACTGTAACTTTTTTATGCACTCTCGATTTGACAGCCTCTGTGAAATGTTAACTACGTTTTTCCTTCTTTCCCACAAGAAAATTTCTAATGACTCATAGCATAAATCCCACAGAATTAATTAACACTTTTTGTCTTGTCAGCCCTTTGTCACATACGCTATGTCTGCTTTTCCCACAGCAAACTAGGTTAAGACAGCTTAAACATAGGAACCAAACCTTAAGAATCATGGTATTCAAAATACAAGCCAGTCAACCCATCATTATAGTAAACAGTGATTTACAAAGCTAAGCAAATGCAGAAAATATGGTACTTCCGTATATGTACTAAAATAAACGAATTCAGGTTGAAGTAATTAAATCTTAAACAGCTGAATTTAAGTAAATGGACTGAGAAAGTAATTTAGTAAGTCTGCTAATTTCTGAGTATGAAATTGGCAAACATTCTCACAGTACAGAAACAAAACAGAAAGTGACCTAAGTAAAATAATTGGTTCTCTGTGAATTTCTCTGCTACTGAAAATCTGAAAACTTCCCATTATTATTTGAAGCAGATTTTACTGCCCACCATTCGAGAGTTTCACAGCTCCTGAACTACAGAAATCTGAAAAGGGTAATTAAAGACCTGCTGCTTGAAATTACCATATGTTGGAGACTCTCTGCCATCCTCTACACCCGAATCACGCTCTCTGTCTCTCTTCCTGTGCTTGTGCCCACGATGCCTGTGTCTTCTGTGGCTTTTTCTTCCTCCCAGTGGTACATGCACACCAATATACAATGTGCGGTGACCTTGGAAGAAAAAAGCAGGATAAAATACAATGGAAATGAGCAAATTACTTACCCCCATTGCAAGTGTTCTACTTCATTATTAGACATATTACTAGTAGCAGTACTGTCTACATATTGTCTCATTTCCTGATTCTATTTTATAACCATAGCTCTGGTAATGTTAATCCATTACCAGAGCTATGGTTATAAAATAGAATCAGGTGGAGCAGTGGCACTGTGGCTAAGGATCTGTGCCTGTGGCTGGGAGGTTGCCGGTTCAAACCCTGCAGCTGGCAGAGGAATCCTACTCTGTTGGGCCCCTGAGCAAGGCCCTTAACCCCCAGTGGCTCCTGCAATCTGACCCCAAGCTTCTGACCTGTCTGTGTGTCTAAAAAGATGAATTCCTAATGCAAGAAATTGTAAAGGGCTAATAAAGTGATGTTGTGTTGGGGCAGACCGGTGGCTCTGTGGCTAAGGATCTGCGCCTGTGACTGGAAAGTTGCTGGTTCAAATCCTGCAGTTGGCAGAGGAATCCTACTCCATTGGGCCCCTGAGCAAGGCCCTTAACCCCAACTGCTCCAGGGGTGCTGTATAAATGGCTGACCCTGCGCTCTGACCCCAAGCTTCTCTCTCCCTGTCTGTGTCTCATGGAGAGCAAGCTGGGGATGTGAAAAGATGAATTCCTAATGCAAGAAATTGTATAGGGCTAATAAAGCAACATTATCATTAACGTTATTTTGTGTTAAAAAAATAATTTTAGTGGTATTCACAGCATTTACCTTCTTATATTGCAAACATCTCTATTCACATGCAACAAAAAGAAGCTGGACTACTAAAATAAACTAATAATGAACGCATCGTATATTATGACAGGTTTTGGAGTATCCTGCAGGCATTGGTTGACAAATGAAATGTAAAATTAAATGTTTTATGTGGTATTTTTGCTGTCAAAAAACCTCCTCATCAATGAGCACAAATAGACTTCTATATTGTATATATATATTTTCATTTCATATGTAATCAAAATGTACCTCTGGGGATGCAAATAAATCATTAAAAGTGGACCACCTTATTCTTTTTCATTCAGGGTCTTTAGTTTCTTTAAGTAGTATCAAATATTACAAACTCTAATTTGTTTACGAAAAGGGATTTATTGGTAGCAGGTATTCAATATTTCATGTGTACCAGATACATTTTTATATAGCTGAAATGTTATTCTCTGAGTAGCAAAAACATGGCTGCTTTTTAAAAAAAATCACTCAGCACTTATATTTATTTCAGAAATATTAGTGAACAGCACTTAATAGCACTTTTCCCTGAAATGAAATGAATGGCTTCCCAAAATCCTTGACATGATCCCTTTTTCATTTACCCATTCTTTTAAAAGCATGGTCGCAGACACAGCTTCTAGGAATTTGGTTAAGTCCTAAACCAGGCCAGGAGACATCTGCCACAGCATTAAAATATGGTCGATTAGTTGGAACTGGAGCACTGCTTTGACAGGCATTCCTTCATGGCAACACTGTAAGTGACTGAGGCTAGAACACACAATTACTCCTTCATGAACAGTACGTAACATGATACAACAACATTGTACCAACTGTGAAAATTACAGACATGCAATTCTTCAAAAGACAAGAAATAGTTTCAGTCGAAAGCTAAGAACAGGACTCCAGGTAGAGAGAATTCAGGTGAAAGTAAGTGGAAGACACCATCAGGTACTTTCTGCAGGTGCAGCTCAATGGTGCTGGTATGTTTCTGTGAAATTTTATTTTGCTATATGTTTTTATGTGAGTTTTTTTAATGTGTTGTACAGTCTTACTATAGTGTTTTTTATTGCTAATTTAAATTCTCTTAAGTTCGATTTCCTATTAACTCAGTCTCATCTTACAAAGGTGAATCAGCTCAGTGACAAGAAAATGTCATTGCATCACCAATGATCTCTTGATCTTCAGTCCAATGCGTGTATATCTTAATTCCACACATATCACTTTCTTATTAGCATGGTTCAAATTACGTTTAGAAGTTATCATTTCTTCTAATATTCCACACTGAAAAAAAAACAGAGGACAAAAGTGGAAACTCCAGAAATACTGTACATGTAAAACTGAGACTAGGAGGGCTTCCTTTACAGAAATTGTTGTGCGCGTGAAACAAGCTACCTGGCAGTGTTGTTGAAGCTGATACCCTGGATGAGATCTTTGGTTCAAAAAGCTACTGTCTACCAAATAGATTAGATTGGCCAAATAGCCTCCTCTCACTTATACCATTATTATGCTCTTATGTTCTTCCATCCATCCATTTTCTAACCACTTTCTTCAATACAGGGTCAAGAGGGAGCCAGAGCCCATCCTGACAAGCCACGATCTCAAGATAGAATATACTTTGGACGTGACGTCAGATCTCCCACAGACAGTGACAGCAGGGATAGTTTTTTTTTTTTCAGAAGCCAACTAGCCTACCAGTATGACTTTGGACTGTGGGAGGAAACCACAGCACAGAGTAAACCCAAATGAGTATGGGAAGAACATTCAAAAACAGACAGCGCCCCAGGAATTGAACCCAGGGCCAAAACACAGTAAGACAGTGATGCTAACCACTGTGCTGCCCTCTTATGTTCTTATAGTGCATGTTTTATAAGTACGAAGTATACAAATAATTTGCACTACTGTCTGAGTTTTCATGTTGAAGAAATCTGTTTATCTTTTAAACTCAAAATATAATTCAAAGCTTTCAGTCCAATAAGTTTGTTAATTAATATAAAGATACAAGTATTTATTTCACTTCTTGTCCTGCTGTATTTTTTTCAGTACAAAGTTACTAATGTAATATGCGTATTGAAGTTAATAATTCATCATCTCTGTATCTACCCATATTCATTATTTCAATCCAAAAACCAGTGAAATCCCATTTCACTATCTGTTGCCTTTTTTGTGAAACCAGGGGATGATTAGCAATTTGAAGTAGTCTTAATCCTTTTTGGCCTGTGGGAGTGATATATAAAGCATCAGATAGGCTTCTTCTGTGTGTTCTGCAAAACCAGCAATGTAATGCCACTAGTTATCTGTGCAAAAACCTTTTGGGGCCAATTTAAACAAACATAGCTAAATAATTAGATCACCCATAAATGATGCATTATTGGTAAGTAACTCCTCCATAATATCAGGCCATTCTTTGTCCTGTGAGAAATATCCTGACTGTATATCATCTTTATGTGTGAAGTGAACATTACTACCACTCATTTCAAGAAAATAAATGCTACGTTAATGACTGCTGAGACAGTGCCAAAGCAGCCCATACATCACATCTCATAGAGAGCACAGGTGCATTGAAAAGCAGCTGCAGTGAATAAGCCACCATTCTGCACTGACTCCAGCACAGACAGGCAGCAAAGCATGGAATCATCTGTCACTGCACATCAAAGGAGCTCAATGCTGACAAACGCTCAATGGAGGCAAAACACAAACTAGCAGATAAGTGCTAACACAGCAAAAAGGCTCTAAGAAAGCTGCTTTGTAGCCGATGCATTAAAACTGTTTAAATAGCCAATTTCAACAACATGCTACAGAAGCCACTCCCAAGAAAATATCATCCTAAATCTTCGCATGATTGCTGAGCACAGTAAATGTGAAATGTGCAACGAGGCAAGCTGTTGCTACAGACAAAATCTCTCCTGTTAGAAAGTGACTCATTTTCAAAACGTACAAGTTAACTAGTTGGTAAAACACAGATTTGTATTTGAATCAAATGAATTTTAAGAAACAGTTGCAAAACAGTAGTTACCATTATTTTAAAAATACAACTTATCAGCATTTAAAAGATAACATTATCAGACTGTAGTGCTCAAATATTGTTTTCCTTAAATATTTTTCAAGTGTTGTCTCTCTGTCATTGTTGACTGCAACCATCACAGCCTGCCATACAAGCATCTTTTGTATGAAGTGTTTTCGAAGTATCTTTTCTTAAATCATTATTCACCTAAATATTGTTAAAGACTGACAAAAACTTCTGTACAAGAAATTCCTTAATTTACAAAGAGTTTTGAAATCCTTTCTGTAAAAGCATCTGTGTTTAGTGTGTTTAGGACCTTTCTTAAGATTTCTCTGGTTTCTTATTTTCAAAGGAAAGCTCTTCAATGACATTAGGCTCTTAAGTAGTTTTGGTCTGATATCAAAAGCTTTTTGCATTGGATGAATTGTGGCTAACATTTATTTCTAATTCACAAGATGGGAGATAACACCCAGTATTTTGCAGAACATTTTTACTCAAGAAAGGCTTTCAGACATACTGTAAATCCTTGAAGTTCCACCCAGACAGTTAGGGCACCATAAGGAATATAACCAAACAATTAAAACACTTTCTGATTGTGCAGTTTTGAATTAGATGAGGAAATCCTAAAGATTAGAGCAATTCACTGCTTCTGGACATACACATGTCAAAACATGTGAAAGATAGCTGGGAAAAACAGAGATCCAAGCAGATGTTTGACTGGAGCTGGGTGAAGAATAGAAGCAGGATCCCTATAAATTACAGCTGAGTATTTGCAAGGAATAAACCTTACTAATACAGATATTTAATCTGAGCTCTATCGTTCAGTCAAAACACTTTAAGAAATCACATTGACTTCATCATCAACCTCCTTTCTCTAGTCTTTACAGTCATTCCCTTATTTGAATATATAAGTTGTCCAGTTGCTATTTATTACATTTTCCCTCAATTCGATTAGTTTTGACTCAACATACCCTTGGATTACATGTCATGTACATTCTCAGCGAGGTGAGACAGGAACAAAAATATTCCATTAAGCCTTGCAGTAGGGCTTTTGTAAGCCCTAAACACAAAATCACTTTTAGTAATAAGAACAAAAAATACCTTCCAATTCTTCCTTTTCAAAGTGAGTTTTCAGGATGGAGCGAGTTCCACCTCTGTCCACAACAGCTTCTTCATCATTTCTCTGAAAAATAAAATTAATATTTCACCAAGTTTAGAGACCCTAAGGAAGTAGTGGTTCTAACTACCATAAAACCTGACACTTCATTAAGTTTCCTTTCTCTCTCTCTACTTCATGGACTTCTGGCTGCTGGTCTATTCTCTCTCTTACTCTCTACCCGGTTCGTGATTAGGGCACACTTACCTGTTAACCATTTGAGAACAATAAACCCTGGTGAGCCTGCGATTCTGTTCTCTTGTCCCTCCTTCCCCACTGGCAGATGCAGCTAAATTATAATAATAGAGGAAGATCGCTGCAATATCATGAGTGGTCATTCTCTATTGTTTCATGCAATGGCCGATAAAGGGTTACCTCCACCTTACTTAAGATTCAGGTTAGGTAAAGACTTGAGGAACTGAACCCTCCTGTAACCCAAGGAGTGGGTGCATATATAACCCACCCCAACCCTTCTTAATTGCTAATTAAGAAGGTGTTATGCAGAGGAAATGTTTTGTTGCAAAGGTAATAGGATTTCGAGCATACTCATCTGCATATTGACTGAAACTCAATATACACTTCTATTTGAATATTACAGTGTAGAAATCAATGACAGCTCTTTTCTGTGTGAAGAACACCTCAGAAGTAAAATTAATTGTATTTTACCTTGAAATATATGTAAATGTATGTAATAATTTTCTCTAAAAATAATTATGCAAATATGTATGTTTGTGTATTATGTCTAAAATCCAGATGATTAAAAACCCTGTAACAGCATCAAGCTCTTTCAAAGTACTTAAACCCATTTCAAAATCAAATTGAAAAGCCCATTTTAATAAATTCTGCCCTGATTACTTTGGTTATAGTGTCTCATGTGAAATTCAACTAAAATTACACCCAAAGCACATTATTATCCATCCATTTTCTAATCCATTTCCTAACTTCTTCTAATTCAGGGTCACAGGGGAGCCAGAGCCTATCCCTGCAAGCAACAGGCTCAAGGCAGGATACACCCTGGATGGGACGCCAGCATATTGCAGGGATGACACACACAGACACATACGTAGACACTCACAATCTCATACAAGGGCCGATTTTCCCAGAAGCCAATCAACTTACAAGTACAGTGTGTTTTAGTGGGAATTTGGAGAACCCGGAGGAAACCCATATGAACATGAGCAGATCATACATATTCCACACAGACAGCACCCCAGGTCCGAAAATGAACCCAGTGTTGCGAGGCAGCAATGCTAACCACTGTACCACACACATATTATTATTTATGATAAAATTATTAAGATAATGCTAATTAATAGTAGTAGCACTAGTAGTACTTTCATTTTTATAGCTCTTTTCATCCCAGGGGATCTTAATGTGCTTCACGTATATTGGAGACAACCCAAGTTAACCACCTTAACCTTAACCCTCCTGTGTGACACACAGTAGTGGATTAGCACAAGTAGCACCATTATACAGCAGATCAACAAAATGAATTAAAGGAGAAATTCAGGTAGCCTAGATTGTGCAAATACATTAGAATTTAGCAAGGACACCAGGGTTAACACACTTAATTATATGAACAGGGATGTCTAATGACCTAATAGTCAGGACCTTAGTGTAACGTCTTAAACCCTTTTGTCACATCGGGTTTAAATACAAATGAGTAATTATGACTTACATTCTGTTACGGAAGTTTATTATGTAATTGTTATTAATTCCATTGAAACTCAATTGTTGTTCAAACATTACAGAGATGGTTCTCATTATAACCTAGTTGCTGGGAGCTAGAAATGAGCTCTTAATGAAAAAGCTGCGAGTTAGATTTCTTAATGGAAGTGACAGCCTTTTCACTCTGGTAACCATTTAGAATGTAACAAAACAGAACAGAGATATGAAAAAAGAACCTCCTGTTTACATTAGGTTTGGGGCTTACTTTTTCTAAACCATGCCAACGGTAGGATGTTTTCGTCACAGATAATGTTATGACAAAATGACTCGTAAACCGTCTCTTTCCAATATTTCATGCTGAAAGAAAGCGATGAAATTTGCTGAAAAACTCAGACTAAGGTTCTTCATCCTACAGTGACTACAAGCTTGATTATTCTATACTCTCCTCCATCAGTAGTAGTTCACTTGCTTTTACCAAATGGGCTAGATGGGCCCTCCACTCCTCTCATTTGTAACCTTTCTTATGTCCTTATGTACTATGTTCTTTTTTGTGCATATTTTTGTAATACAGTATTTCTGAACAAATCACATACAAATGATTTAAAACCACATAAAAATAAAGATTTATATAAGGATCTTGCAAAAATCTCATTGCAGCTTTAAGATTTCTCTGGTTTCTTATTTTCAAAGGAAAGCTCTTCAATGACATTAGGCTCTTAAGTAGTTTTGGTCTGATATCAAAAGCTTTTTGCATTGGATGAATTGTGGCTAACATTTATTTCTAATTCACAAGATGGGAGATAACACCCAGTATTTTGCAGAACATTTTTACTCAAGAAAGGCTTTCAGACATACTGTAAATCCTTGAAGTTCCACCCAGACAGTTAGGGCACCATAAGGAATATAACCAAACAATTAAAACACTTTCTGATTGTGCAGTTTTGAATTAGATGAGGAAATCCTAAAGATTAGAGCAATTCACTGCTTCTGGACATACACATGTCAAAACATATGAAAGATAGCTGGGAAAAACAGAGATCCAAGCAGATGTTTGACTGGAGCTGGGTGAAGAATAGAAGCAGGATCCCTATAAATTACAGCTGAGTATTTGCAAGGAATAAACCTTACTAATACAGATATTTAATCTGAGCAGATTAACATTTACTGTTGTAACTTCTTCCTAGTCAACTGTCTCCCAATCTCACGGTTTATCATTTATTTTGTCACAAATCATGCAAAAATGTTTTAAAAAACCTGCTCTCAATTTTCTCTCATCAATTTCTGAAACTAGGTCTGAATTTAATCATGTAATTCCTTTACATGAGCCAGCAATGCCTCCTTCATTTGAGGGTAAAATTCAATGGGGATCCCAATGGATGTGTGTCATCCACACTTGAATAACCCCTCACAAACATTTCACGATGAATCTGTCATTCAGTTTTCTTTGATGTGGGTTCCACACCAGCAATCACACAGCCTACGAGCTGATCCTAGGTTGAAACCAGGAAAACGATTTTGGAAAAGAAAGCAAAATTATAAAATACTAATCTCCCTGACTTTAATTTACAAAGAATCCGAGGTCACTAAAAAATTATTTGTCGTATCAGCAGTTCACTTTCCGATCCTTCTGAAACACATATGTCTTATTCAACAAGAATACGTTCAAAAGGCTTCCCAGATGCAAAATTCATAACGGAACTACAGAGAGAAAACATTAACTAGATATATCGCCTTCTAAAACAGACATTTAGAATATCCTGAAAGACTAAAGTGCTTCAGAGGTTAAGGAGCTAGTGTCTTAACAGACGACAGCAAAGACATAAAGAACACCACATAAAAAGTAAAATCTGACTCCAGTCTTTGTGGGTTGATCTATTTATAAATCATCCTGCTATATATTATACTTTTACTGCAGGGCAGCCTAGCAGTGACGTTAAATCATCAAATGTCTATTTAAGGACATACATCTACAGTAATATGCCATGTTTACATCAGATTTGATGAAAACCCACTCTGGTAGCATGCCCATGAATATAAGAGTGAGATTAAATGTATTCAGGTGACCCTCTTTGCACTAAGCCCATCTCGGCACGTTCCTGCTCCCGTGAGAAAGCAGCAGAGTATTTAATCCAGGCAGGAGCATGCGCTGTTACAGAGCACTGAATCAATTCTAGAAAAAATGAATCAGCTCAAGGGCACCTTAAGAGGACAGTACTGAGTTCTACACTAACAAGAGATTTTACTCCCAGTAACAAAAAGATAATTCATAAAGTAGGTCAGGAAATTATCAGACGCTATATTAACCTACAAAGTTTCTGCATGTCTATGAAAAGCAAATGCCATTTTTCATGCTTGAGTTTATTCAAAGACGTATCAATGACCATTTAATGATCAGCTGCTTTAGAAATGCTGCACTTTCTTTGAAACCGCAACCTGTGATTTTCTGAAACGCAGGCTTTGATGGATTTCGATTCAGAAAAAAATGAAATATAATTTCTTTGGCTGTGAAACTACGGTAAACACTTCCCAGTATGTTCAAAACATATTCCAAAGAACAACACAGAGGTTTTCTATACACTGATTGGTCCAGAGTCAGATGGGTACTGCTAAAGTTTGGCCTTCTATAGCAGTATGTGGGCAGTGCAGCACTGTGTGGGCTTGGACACTCTTTACTTGCAGGCAAAAACAACAACAGAAAAGAAATAAGCAGCTATTGCGCTCCAAAAACTGTGTAATCCAAAGCCAATATTGGAAATATTGTCTGTGTGATATTCCGATAAAACACAAACTATGTTCCATATTTTTTGTAGCCGAGGTCTTTAGAATGAATTTGTCTCTGGAATCTTTTCAGACTTTTTCAAACCAAAAATATTTGTTAAGTTAATAAATAGAAAACTTATCATTAGCTGCAATGAAGACTATTGGCACTTTTAGCAAAACAGTTTCTTGTAGTATCATCAGACAGACTAGGAGGGTGTGATTATATTCCTCAATACATAAGAGATTTAAAGCATCTGAACTATACAGTGATTGGTATTCTCTTTGATATATGTATTCCAACAGCAAAGACAGGGAACTGTGCAGGTGTTGTGCACAAGACTTTGACAATGATTCAAAAAAGCACATAGTGACATAGCCCCTTGGAGATAATAAAGACTCTCTTGTTTAGCCCGTACATTCCTGTGCAATTGGTTTCTGGAAAAACATTTAGGTATTTTTAAGTTGAAGGACTTCTTTTTTCTGGAATGGTTAATTAGGATGGTTAATTTTCCACCTATGCAGAAAAGCACAAAAGACAATTATAGAGGACCCACATAGTGAGGATACACAGCAAGTTAGAGATTATACCTCACAAAATTGCAGTCTGAAGTAGTAGTTAGGTCTCTGGTCAGAAGACAAAGAAACAAAGGTCAATAGTTCAATTCCATGGTGGGGCACTGCTCCTGTACCACTGAACAAGTACTTCACTCAAAACTACTTCAACAAAATGATCATTTTTCTTTGGCTAATGGAACCAAACAAATAACAATAATAATAGATATTAAAAGATAGATAAACAGTCTCCTAATATATATATATAAATGATTTCCCCACAAACCCTTTATTAAATAAAAAACAGACAAAAATATGACAGCCAATATGCTCCATATTTATACTCTATATATTAAAGAGCAAAGATTCATTACTCAGTGTTCTAGTTTTTTATGTTGTGTTTTTCATGAGCTGTTCACAATGATGTGAAACATTATTTGCTCCTGCAGTTCAAGATGAGTCACTCATTATCAAGAAGGATATGCAAGGACATTTCAAAGAGCCTCAGTTATGTCTATTTGTCCTACAGCCTATCTAAATCAGAAAAAAAAATGTCTGCACACAGCTGTTCTCGGCGTACGCCTTCAGGAAGATGTGTAGTTGACAAAAAAGCAACAGAATGGGTACTGACATTGGAAATTTATATATGTATATATTTCCAGGCTTGCTTGCTTGTGTAGTGCTGTGGAATTAAAAAGCTAGTTCTGGCAGCAAACAGTAGCCTACCGTACAGTGCTGATACAGGACTTTGCTAGGGGCTCAAGACAGTAAAAGTGGTCTTTCAGAGCACTAGTCGAGTCCAACAGACATCTTTACTTTGAGTCTAGGTTATGGAAATAGCTGACAGTGACTGCGATTCCTCAAGCTGTGGTGCACAACTAGCTGATTGCCAGTGGAGGAGGTTAGTGTGGGCCTGGGCTTGAGTGGACCAGTGTATTCTTTGCCTGCTGCAAACGGGTACTCTACAGGTAGCAGGGCAGTGGCTCTGTGGCTAAGGATCTGTGCCTGTGACTGGAAGGTTGCTGGTTCAAATCCCATGGCCAGCAAAGGAATCCTACTCCGTTGGGCCCCTAAGCAAGGCCCTTAGCCCCAACTGCTCCAGGGGTGCCATATACAGTAAATGGCTGCCCTTGCACTCTGATCCCAAGCTTCTCTCTCCCTGTCTGTGTGCCTGTGTGTCTCAGCAAGCTGGGGTATGCGAAAAGACAAATTCCTAATACAAGAAATTGTATGTGGCTAATAAAGTGATCTTCTTCTTCTAAACTCTAGCACCTGCTGGGTACGTCTGAGTTCAGCCTGTCGTTAGGGAGAGCTCCATCTTTCCTACAGTGGATACAAACTCCCCTAAACAGACACTGTGTGTCTTGGCAGTGTACAAATTGGCCGACATCATTCACAAGTGCATGTTCCTGGAAGGAAGCAGCCATGGGACTCATCCACCCTGTGATGGTACAGGGGTCATGGCAGGAAGCCAAGCTGAGTACCACACGATTGCAAATTTGAGTGGGATAAAGAGAGACCAAAGGGTGAATACAGACTTCATCTTAAAAAGGACACCACTGTTATAAAGTCTGTTATATTATTTTTTTAGGATTTCTTGTTTCTTAGTTGCTGCTTAGTGTATATTGCTTCGGATACAGCTTTTATTAACCTTGGAAACGCGGAGCTGCATACTGAGGTTCGGAGATTCTTGCCAGAGTCGTCCACTGTACACAGTAAGTACTGTCAACCTATAAATCTACCGCCTTTTTTCCTAGTAAGATTCTCATGGAAGAATGTTCTCTTGTCTATTATACATCCCCCCACCCCCCAGTCTTCACTTAAAATTCTTTCCACTTGATCACCTAGCTCCAGTCTCTTGCTGTGCTTCATTAAATGTGAAGTTGTTAATCTTCTGCATTTACTTAAACTGTAAAGTGGCTCTTTTATGTGAAATTCAGAAAAGAGTTTTTCCCAAACAAAAAGTTAGCACATGAATTTTAAAACTTTCATGAGAATTACACATTTAATAGATAATTTAAAAGATTGCCAAACAAGTCATCTTCCAAGCAGAAGAACGCTGTTAAAGCCTGTAATTGCACTGTCCATGGTTCTGAAATTTGACTCATCCTATTATTATAATCATGCATTTTGCTGGAAAGATTGCAGCCTATCAGGTTAACTATGTTTTCATTCATGATAAGACTATATGATTAAGAGGAACTCCTATCATGAAAAGAACAGTTTGTCTTGCTAGACAATGCTTTTTCTAAGCAATGATTTATGGTTTAGTCAACAATTTAATCTTAAACAGAAAAAAACGTTTCTAGAGCATCCTAGGTTTATAGACAGACACTAGTACCTATTTTTGACAGATTAAAACAGAAACTATTAGTTTAGCGTGGTTTAATCCAACAACAAATTGCAACTGTGATCACTAAGGTATAATATACACACAGACAGGGCTTACTATACTTAAACTTACTTTCACTTTCTACATTAGCTAATTATTGTATTTTTTCAATACTGTATTCTGTATCTTTTTTCAACTAGTTTTTTTTTTTACTTTTAATGACAGATGATTGACAGATCACTATTTTTAAGTGAAAAGGAGACATATCTTCAATGTATGTCTTCTATTTCAAAAAAGGTTGAAAAACTACTGAGTACAGGAGATCATGTGACTGCAATTTCTTGGTATGTCCCGTATGTATAAATTGTTGTTATGTGCATGAAAATCTAATTATAGCTGTAATCATGAAATATAGCAATCGTACTTTGCCATGAACAGCCGGATTTGTTTGGAACCCTGCTGTGGCTCAGCAAATTATAAAATGTGGTTTTAAATTCAGAATTAATAGTGTCACGCAAACATTTGTATTAGGGAGGCTATCAAGAATACTATTCACCAGAATATTTACAAATTCACATGCATCTCTTGAGAACATATACTGTATATATAATGCTATTCTCACTATGTCTTTTAATTCGGCTTAAAATTACTAGTTTTATATAAAAAAAGAAGAAGCTTAAGCCTCAAAACCAATTATTCCAGTTTAAAAATAACATTCTATGAAGGATGAAAACTATAACATGTTTATGTTTTTCTTCACACGCCACACGTACAGTATCAGCTACTCGATTACAGGAGCAAAACCTACTATTATTATTATTATTATTATTAATATTATTATTACATTTATAATAATGAGAAACTTATGAGAAAATAAAACCTACATTGATAAACCTGTTTTGGCCCAAGAATTCAAATTGTTTTAGAATACCTTCATTTCATATGTTCATACTCAAGGGTAGAATTGATTATGTGATGATGAAATCCTTTTGTCAAGAGTATTAAGTTTCCTTGTCCTTTGCTAGGCGAAAAACAACTATGGAAGTATAAAACAAAGTGCATTAATTAAAATCCTGCTCGATGCAGAGCACTGTATGATATCATTCACAGCAAAAAAGAATGAGATGCTTTGTGAGAATCAATTAGGGAAAAGCTCCAAAAAACAGATCACTAAGATAATCTAACCATCTAGATATACAGTATTTGACGTGGTAAACCTTAGCATTTATTTTTGTGTGCCTGGTTTTATTTTATTCTAATCTTGCCTTAAGCTTTTCTGTCAGAGTTTTGAACATCACCAACTACAAAATACAGCATTTTACCAACTTTAGGACACAGAAGCCTACAGTTGTTTACTTTCTGGGTTGGAAGATGAGCTGCAATCTGGTACTAAATTCATTTGGCAGTGGTTGGATTCTGTCATAGAATCAAATGTTAAACATTTGGGTTTTACATGCCCAGCATTACTTATCTAAATCATTTTTGCAAAATATTCTTTAAGTCATCTGTAGCATCAACTATGTTAAACATAATGCATAAACAGCACTCATTAAATTTCTATTTCGCCTTGGTATAAATACTGATAAATTATTTTGCATTATTTTTATTATGTCTTTTCTGATTCCATAACAATCATTTTGTGGCACTACTGTTTATGTATAGCATGTACAGGAAAACAAGCTGGAAACAACTATGATGCAGATGTAGCTTGAGACTTGCTACATTGTTATCTTTGTGTACTGAATGAATCACAACATGCAGTTTGGAGTCAGGCTTAAAAGTCATCTGAAAACCAGCAAAGTTTCACAATGGTGAAATAAATTCAATGACTCGGCCTTTATGATGGCAGAGCTGATCACAGATGGCAAAAGTCACAGCAATAACAGCCAGGACAGCACATAAACCGATATCTTCACACATTACTAAAACACACAGTACAATTTTGCATATTTCTACCATGTTCTTCAGGGTTTTTTAATATTCTTGTGAAACTCATCTAAAGTGTAAATTTATGAATACAGTACATAATGATTAAACCTCCTCTCTCCATCCCCTCCCACACACACCTATTTAATACAGTAATATATTAAGCCATATGTTCGTTTTTACTAGTCTGCCAGTCTCATAAATTGTTAACTTGAGTAGGACAAGCTCTCATCTGGGGAGTACCACAACCCATCTGTCACACAAATCTCAAAGACCTTTTGATAAGAGAAAGGCATTGCTTATCATTAGAGAGTCTTCAGTGAAAGTGAACAATACACTGCAATCAAAAAATCGCAAACCTATCTATAAAAAAAGATTTTATACTTTAGGGCTGCAAGTTAAAATGTTAAAATTACATAAAATACAATTTTGACACATTTTTCAGATAAAGCTTTAATATATTGTTTTTATAAATTGCAATTTTATCACCTTTCTTGATTCGCAAGTTATTTACCAATATAAATCACAAGTCAGCTTCTGTGTATTTTATCATGTTCCCAGAGGATGACTTAAATACTTCCAAATGTGCAATATTTACCAGTCCTGAATTTCTTTGGTAACACTTGTGATCTAGAAAACTGGAAAATGTTTGCAGAATTGACAGATTCTGACTAAGTTCAACTTCCTAAAACCATCCTTTCACATTATTAGTTATCCCACTGATATTTAATTTCCCATTTTCCCAGTAATCACACGGTAAAAGACATAGTTAAACAAGAAACATGAAAATATTAGCATCTGTGTACTGTTTACATTATCCACAGATACTAAATCTGGTCAATCATACCATCAAGAAGAATAAATTATTTAAAAAAAATTCGTACCTGACGATTTATGTTACTGCTTGGGTCCACGATCCCAGAATGCATGACCCCTTTCTCAAAAAGCCCCAAATTTCCCTTTTTCTATGACAAACAAATGAGGAAGCTCAGAGCCATCTAGCAGTGATCCGTTGGGACAGCCTTGCTACACAGCAGTAGAGCTAGTCATCATGCCAGAAAGCACATATAAGCACTGTGTTGATCCACAGAACCTTCATATTTTCGACAACTGTGCAGTTACAACCAACCAATCCCATGTGAGATTAAAAGAGTGACATCACTGATGCTGTCGCTGCTTATCTCAGAAGAGCCAGAGCTAAGCTTGAGTGTCCCCCTTTCATGTTGTTTTAAGGCTAAAGCCCTAGAGCATCTCTCCAGCTCCTGTCCTGCACTACAGTGTCCTGAGCAATACTGGTAGTATTCTAATATCAGCAGCTGAGCAGTCAGGACATTGGAGACAGCTGACCTTTTCTTCTGCGTAGCAAAGGACAGGAGAAATGCAAGAAATGTAATAAAAGGCTAAATACTTGAAGACTTTAGATTTCAGACACTATTTATAAAAACTCTCACTGAGGAAAAAAACAGGTAAAGGAAGATTACTATTACATTGATATTCACTATAAATACATATTTCAGATGGAATTGTTATCCATTCTAATACTGTGAATTATTCCTGTTCAGGACATCACAATGAATATAAACATGAATTTGATCTGTTGAAAATCAGGTTCACACAGCTTTACCCACAGTCACAGCAAGCTCCCCAGCTGGTTAACGACATTTTCTAGCACAATGCTGAAAGATTTCACGGGACATAACTACTGGGTCTTAAAAGGCAGCACTGGGTGTGAAATTTCCTTCCCAGAGTGAAAACAGAGAACAGTGTGTGTGTCAGAGGATACTGGAATAGAACCTCAAAGATATTTCAACCTCCCCTGACAATGTGTTCAAAAATAGAGATGTGTTTCTCATTTAAAATAGAGCACCTACACTGCCTTGAGAAATATGCAGCAATACACATACTGTTCAATGCCATTTAGAAACCAATACTAGGCTCCCACAAGACACTACTTGTTATTTGAAACAAGCAAACCAGTATTTGTGTGGTGTGCAAGGTCTTGTTCCATAATATATTATTTTTTTCTGTATTTGCTATTTCATAAACGAACAGGCATCATCACTCACAATGTGTGAATATATACTGTATATATGCAAACACAGACACTATATGCATGTATGTCTGTTTAAATATACACTCTAAACTATTTATTAAATTGGAAGCAGACAACACTATTGTGTTCTTCCCTAGAGAATGCACACACTCTCAAATGCCCTTCTCCTGAACTACTAATCTCTACCTGAAACCATCCATCCATTTCCTAACCACGAGTGCCACGGAGGAGGCAGACCCAATCACAGCAATCAATGGGCTCAAGGCAGGATAAACTTCGGGCAGTACGCCAGTCCATCACAGGTCACACCCTGACACCAGGGCCAGTTTTCCCAGAAGCCAATTAACCTACCAGTATGTCCTTAGACTGTGAGAGGAAACCAAAGCAGCCAGAGAAAACCCATACCAATGCAGACAGAACTAAGAAACTCCACGCAGACAGTACCCCATGTCCAGAATTGAACCCAGGCTCCAGTGCTGCAGGGCAGCAATGTTAACCACTGTTCCTCTCCATCTGAAACCTAAATGGACCCCCTGTGGGTAATACATCCTACAAACATACTGCTATTAATAATGACAAAAAGAACAAATGACAGCAATCAACACCTTCAACAAAAAAAAATGTTTATTTCTTCACATTAATCATAATTAATTAAATAATTAACCTTTTTTTCTTCAAATAATGAGCATTCTGTATCATATTGCAAGGATGGTTCTTTCTTTATCAGAGCACAATTACATATAATAAATGTTACGTTATCTAATTAAAACCCTGGTTTAGCTTTGTAAGTTAAAATATGCTGCATTGATCACTTTGTTCTTTGTTTTTTTTTTGCTGCACTGTTTTTGTTTACTGCCACGACAGTGGTATTAAGAATTTATAGAGGTTTTTGATGTTTTATATAAACCACAGGGCTACTTGGATTCTCTCCTTTTCTTTTACAATTAACATAAACCACCTTTCTGCAGTCATCCACAATGTGACTACTTGCAAATCCTCTTTAGTGATTTTCTTGGTTTTCATTCGGAGAAGAAAATACTAGCAAGATACAGATTAATTGAGCAAAAGCTGAATTATTTTGTTGGTAATTAAGATTTTTTTTCAACAACTGGTTTTATTTACAGTATGTGTTTGTTTTCAACAACAATCTTTAAAGCTGGAACATTAAGAAATAAAATGCATCTTACTATGAATTGTTTAAAGTTTATCAGTTTAACACATACATGACTGCAAGTTTTAAAGGTAAACAGACTAAGGAAGAAAGGAAGCTTTGGTTTTTAAACATGTCTAAATAAGACGTTGAATGTAGAAGGAACATTTGTGAATCTCTGTATTAATTTTACCAAAATAGAGCACTTTGGTCCAATGTGAATACATGCACAAGGAAGACTCCTCAGAACACATATCTTTATATTGGAAATCAGGAAAAGCAGGGTAATGAACATATTTAGTCAGAAAACCTTCTATTAATCTATATTATAATCTAATCTAATAACAGCATTTCCCTGTTTGTATATGATTATATCAAATCTTCATGATTTAATTGTCTTGCAGAAGAAGAACCATATCGCCACTAAGGAACAAGAGCAGCTAGTAGGCATAGTTTTATCATCATGTAATGACTTGCATTCTAAAATGCTACTTAATTTAGATTTTGTTTCCAGGACTGTTTACGAAGGTGTGTAATGACCCACAGTACCATAGAACACAGAAAGATTAAACTCTGTACATCACAGCGTACCAAAAGTTACTTTAGAGCATGTCCTGGTCCAGTCAGTCTATACCAGAGAAAGCTGGTTAAACTGGAGGTCTACCCTCTAGACCAAATTGCAAATTATTTGAAGAAAATAAATCAGCAAGTCAATATACAGCAATCTACAGCAGGGTAGGATGGAGTTAGAGTTTCTTGAAAAGTTTTTTGAAATAACAGCCAGAGGAATTCAGACAGAAAAAGTGTACTGCCTTTGTGAAGCAAAAGGCATTTTGACTCCTTGCATTCTTTTAAGTCTCTTATCACGGTCTGTGTGTCCTTTCATATAACTTTCCATCTAAAATCACTGCCCCCCCCCCAATTTCCTGCCTCCTCTAACTCAACCAACTACAGTATGTGAAAGCTACACAAAAGCAAGATTTCTCCAGATTTTTAAGGGGGCAGCCCTTTGCTTTTCTTCAAAAGTGTTAACTGTTTACACGCCTATCCCAGTGAACGTTGATTTTCTGTGCTGTTTGTGTGTCTGTGTTGACTATGGATTTGATGTATTCAATCAGTGTCAAGTTGCAAATTGACAATTAAAAATTAAAAATTAATGGCCTCTGGGTTTTACATTTGAAAAGATGCCAAGAAACAACGAGAAAATATCAAAGCAAAAGCAAAGCCTCTGAGAGTGTTAAAAAAAAAGTTTTAAAAAGCATAATATATTATTATAATGATTATGATGATTTAATAACTGGCACCTGTTACTATGTTCCAGTTAGCCCTCAAGATAGGGTATGGTAGCTTTACTTGTGATGTGTCTTTAAACAAACATGCATGGTACTGGCACAGTCATAGGATATGTTAGACCTGACCCAAATTAATTTCCCCTGACACAGAATCACAACTCAAATGTTTACTTTTTCCATAGAAAGTTTTAAGAGCTTTAAACTATGTAGAGAACAGATGGACAATCAGAAACACAACTCATAGAAAAGGACACCTGTGCATACAGGGATGTCTACCTTAGTGGTAACAAACTGTAGAAACATTCATGATACATTTCAGTTCCATGCAAAAAATGGTGTTTTTTAACAGAAGTCTGGGAGGTGGTCAAACACATTCTATAGCTCTCCTACAAATACGAACTTGCTGGCTACTTGCAACTCTGCACATATCGTTTTTAGTCCCCCTCCCTCTACCCCAGCTGCACCCATGGAACAGCTCCCTGGGTCAATCCTCATAAGTAAGGGGGGCTGTGACAGTGCTCTCATTTCCTCAACCAGGCAAGTTAATGCGAAAGCACACTATCCCTGCATAGTCATTGGCTTGTTTCATTGTTATTGGAACTTTGAACCATCAAATAATAGATTATCAAAATACATAGGTTTTCTAGAAGAGTGTCAGATTTTTGTCCAGTTTTTCAAGATGCTACACCATGGCAATCTCACTCAGGAGATTCTAAGCATCAGAAATAAAGAAGAATGTGAAACACCAGCACCCTTTGAAAATTCCACATGAGAACCTGGTGATACATACTTAAGTAAGGCATCAGACTCTACCCCCCAAAATCTTCACTATCTTCGAAACAACTGAATCAACCACCAAATTTAAGAATAAAAGAATGTTAAACAAAATGAACTACACATTAATCTACAAAACAAAAAAAATACCAAGTGGAGTCCCTTATTTCAATATGGGTATGTGTGGTATGCAAACTGCACTAATTCAGTGAAACTTTATACCTTCAAAATGCGACAAACAAAGCTTGCATTGTACCTGAAACACATTAAGTACAAACTAGGTACACTACATTCCAACTGTGACTAAAGGAAATCAGTGAGTCCAATGCTCAGCTTTGTCCTTATCAAGAGCACAGAATGTTCCTGCTAAAATGAGCTGTTTTATTTAAGCAGAAATGCAACACTTGTCAGAGAAAGAGGGAACCAGGAAAAATAGAATGATGAGAGGCTGTCAAGTGGGTGCATTTTCTTACTGCAGGCACTCAGTAAATTACAGGACTGGTTTTGTGGGTAGCAGACCAAAATCAAGGCCAATTCATGATTGCGAAAACTTACCCAGTATGTGCTGTGATAAGGCAAGCTTCACCATCTATAGTATATTCTATAAAACCTATGTGAGCAACTCATTCAATACACAAAAGCACAGGTTCCATATTAAGCATGCAATTGTAAGAAGATTATTTTGGCACTGAATTTGAAAAGCAGAATAAAAACTGAAAACAGTGGCTTGTCTCAGCTAGCTCCCAAAAATAGTGGCTGCTTTCTGCTAACAAATTTTTTACTGATGTAAACATACAAATGTTTTTGAAAAGTTATGTTAAGATGCATAACTATTATGCAGAAAAAGGGACAAAGCTATGCTCCAAATTGAAAACAACTGAAGTGTCTAAAACTGAACCAATAAAAAATGTTAGCTTAGCAGGCAGGCAGAAAATGTCCTGTTTCAGATAAAATATATTTTTTTAGTTTATATAAAACCAGGGAACTCAAAGACAGTTACATTTTATTACAATTAGATATATTTTGCATGCACAAATAAAAATGTTGATGTTCAACTCACCACACTCTTGTTTCCACTAGTGGTAAGTACCTGCAAAGGTTATAACACTGTCAACCCAAATGCACTGAAAATGTGATCAATAAACAATGCAAGTACAATAATTAAGACAAGTGTTTACCTAGTAAAACATGCAATGAGACATAAAATGAAAAGCTTTCCAAAATGAGCATAAATACAAACAGCCTTCATATGCAATTGCCACAAGAGTATCAGGCCCTGAATGTTACACTTAAAATGACTAACTGCAACACTGACTGAGGTGTGAGTCACACTTAGATATCTAACTAGAAAAGTAGGCTGTGCATCTTGGGTATTGGGCAACTTTCCTGAGTAAGATACTTCAGGCAAAAGGCTACCCAACTTAGTTATTCTGAAGTTGTCCTTCCTTTATAATTTTTTTTATTAAAAAGTAGGTGAATAAAATAAGTTGTTCCATTTAGTTTAATTACAAAAATACAACATGTCCGATTTATATGTCACTATATTTTGAATACTGGCAGTTAGAATGTAGATTTGGATGTCTTCTTTTTTTCTAGACCAAAAATGTGAACGAAGATCAAAAATATTTACTCCAAACCTAGCCTATTTATCAAAGATTTGTTAATATCAAGTTGTGTTATGTTGATTGGAACTGTACAATGCTATTTGCATTTAAGGGCTGACATTTAAGTTGAGAAGAGCTATCTAATGCTTTTCTAGCTATATGTATAGATTATTACCACAAATATTTTACCTCCACCTGATATTCAAGTATTGCGGAAAGCATGTGTTTTAAGCCTTTAGTTTTAATATCAAATCATTGTTCCATTTAAATCTGTGAAAATATCACTCACCAACAGTAAGTGTATAACTAGTACTAATTCAATAATACAAAGCAAGTATTATACATGATCTGAGATAATTTAGGACTCATTTTAATGAGATTGTACATCTTAGAATATTCATGTGCCTATAGCAGTTATGCACAATGAGAGACTCCTGATTTACTTCGTGAATATGCAGTGCACAAGCCCAATTTATATTCTTCCATTTAGCAGCTACGCTTTCAAGCGTATGTACAATTTACAATTTTCTCTTTCTTTAAAAGAATACTTCTCCAAATTCATGGAAGAGTTAAGTTGTACAGGTTAGACAGTATGATTACATCCATTTTTTAAATATTTTATACAAAACAAGGTCTTGGGGGAGCTGAATCCTATCCTAACAAGCAATGGGTGCAAGACAGGGGCCAGTCCATCACAGGGCAGACACAGAAACAAATGCAGACACACACACTCACACCAGGACCAATTTTCCCAGAAGCCAATTAACCTGGCAGTATGTCTTTGGACTGGGGGAGGAAACCCATGTGAACATGGGAAGAACATACAAACTCCTCACAGACAGCACCCCAGGAATGGAACCCAGGATTCTATAGATGCGAAGCAGCAATGCTAACCGCTGTGACACCTGGCACTACAATTCCTTGAACTGGAAATTAAGTTTTCTTCACTTGTAATCTGCTTGCTAAAAATAATCAGTTCCACTCTTGTTCTGTCTTTCTTGTGCTCTTAGCCTGAAATAAACATAGGTCAAGGATTTACATCCATTACATAAACTAACAGTTAATAACAGGATTAAAAACAGGCTGTGTGTCTGGGACAAGCATGGGATACAGACCATGTCTTTGCCTTTTTTCACAATTTAAAATTCGAAGAGGATTTTTGGAAATGCAATAGGCTTTTAAAGCTACTTAATGTGAATATGACGACATTTTGTTCAACAGAGTATGAATCACATTCAATTAAGGTCACTAGTTTTCCTGTGTGGGAAGGCTGGGGGTGTTGTACTAAAAATATGAACTAGTGGAGAAAGTGGTCATCTTGCTAGCTCTGTTTATTACAATTTAACACATTTCTACATTGCTTCTCATAATTATGAAATTTTAAAGCTTTTCTTCGATTCCAAAATACATATTCTTCTCCAAACTGCACTTAATGCATATTTAATTATCTTACAGACAAAGTGGAAACATTATAGGAGATTCAGAACAAATAGTTCAGGTTATGCAATTTACAATTTATTCAAAAGGAGTTTGTGGATGAGTATCTCTGTGTGTGAATGCTGATCTGCAATGCTAAACCTGTCCAAAGGCAAATGAGAGAAAGGGTAATCAAAATGTTGTGTGGAAAATGTCATTCACTTTTAATGCATTTTGTCAAATAGCCTAATACAATTCACCTATGCCGTTAATAGATTTTTAATGCAATGGGGACAAGTCGTTAGTATACTTAGTGGCACCAAAACAAATAATACTTGGAAAGGAATTACAGAATTTTGGATTTAGAAGATAAAACTAAAAATTAATTAAGGATTAAACCAATACTGGATTACATAACATATTAAAAGTATCCCAAACAGTGTTTGGCTCTATGGCATGACATTTGGACGACACTCATTTCACACTAACTAAATTATTTAGTTTTGTAACTCATATTTCTTCACATTTAAAGCAATCATGTGCAAAAAGAGAGATATTTAATTTACTCATCATGTTCTGATTCATTCCTAAAACCTAAGAAGCCACTTTGAATCAGGATGTGTGCTTTTACTAATCATACATTTGCTTTTGTATGCATTATAGAAGAAAAGATAAGAATAAAGTATTGTTTATAATAAATTATACACATACATGAACAATCTGGTCTTGTGATTAACAATACAATCATAAGTAAGGTCAGTTTGTTCAAGGTTATTAACATGCTATGAATGTTCAGTTAAGCTATTACATATTGTATAAGATTTATAAATGGAATTTGCAGTTCCTTTTATGTTACAGTATAATCTACCAGTTGTATCATTGCAATGCTTTGCAATGCAGTGTAGAAAGTATTATGAGTTTTTGATTATTGCTTTCAAATTCCATCTCTTGGTCTTGTCCTTGCATTCAGAATTTTTAAGACAATTAATTAAAATAGCTACCTGACATGGAATCAGGTGGATCTGAGGGACGTCTGGCTAATCTCTGCATCTTGATGAGGTAACAGATCAGCACAGTTACATGGAAGTGAGCATTCTGTTGAATGTCTCACACTTGGATTAACAGCTCTAGATCATTTGTTTATTCATCTGTACCTACAGAGTTATATTAAAGCCTTCAATACCTTGCTTGAGAAAAGGGTGTTTGTCCATAAAATTAGTGTTATTAGCAGATCATGCCAACACATTAATCCTAAACACGTTTTTCATACAAAATAATTTCATGTAAGCTTTTCAGCCAAAAAATGAATCTGACTTATGTTTCTCAAAGGTAAATCTGAAAGGTTAATTGGGGAACTGGACAGGTAGAATAATGTTATTTTTTCATATAACTTGAGTAACTACATGCTCCACTTAATGCTATAAAGGAAGCCATCATTTTTTTCTATACTACTTTAAAATATATGCAAGAGAAAGACATATCACTTAAGATTCCAGATTTCACAGTTAGGCAATTTGTTTTCATATACTTCATGCTATAGTTATTATAGTCACCTTAAGATTTCTTCATTAAAATTCAGGTTGCTCAGCATTTTTACTTTACAGCATTTATATACTTTAACTTATTAAAGAACTGCAATTTAAGTTTCCAAGGAGTGTATAGATAAAACCTTATCTTTGCAGTGCCTCAAGTTGGTTTAAAATAACACCACTCACAAAAACCTTTTACCATCTTTACAACTAGAAACACTGAGACACATCCAAAAAATGTAAAGGTCACCGAAATTAAAGGTGACATGAAAAGCCTCTGTGTTATATTTTAGTGGGATGTGAAAACTGCTCAACTACAAGAAGCAGAGGATATCGAGTGTTAACAGAAAATTGTGACTTTGAAAGAAACGTGAATCACTGTCTATTGTGGGCGACGGAACAGCCGCACATTTTATTCAAATCAGGTATCTGAACACATCTCAGTGTGTTATTTGATGTCCACAATCTGGTCATCTGCCATAATAACACAATAGAATCTTGTGGGACTTCTTTCAATTTTATTCTTATTTCTGTATGTAGCTGCACAATATTTATGAAAGGATGTTTTTTGGGGCGCAACATTGCTTTCACTGGGACAGTTTCAAAAGAAGTAGCATAGGGTTCTCTTGCAGGCCACCTGAACTCTTCCTTTATCTCTGAAGAAGTTACATGGTATCATAGTTAACAAAGAGTGAAAATTGTTTTGTCAGTCTCAAAGGTAGGATTAACAGCTGCTGAAAACTTAGAAGGTCTGAAATGTTCTGTATCTAAACATGCATCATGAGCTGCTCTGCAGACTAAATACTGACTCATGAGTGAAAAAAACACATCACCAGTGGTCCAAAGCTCTCTCTGTAAAGACACAAGTACTAAGTCATCTGCTATCAGGTCCACGTTTGTGCAGTCAATTCCTAATCGACTGTCTGGAAACAGACCTTGCAGTGGCTGCTACAGATTCTAATACATCTCAGCGGAGGTCATCCAGCTGTTCCATATAAGAGAAGGGGACATCAATCTGTTATCTAATGCTCTGGTTGACAGTGAATCACTCAAAATGTTCGTGGATCACATTTTATCTTGGTGTCACATCACATGGACAGGGATGACAGAGATCTATGACAGTGTTCCTCTGTCCTGGTCCTTGAGAGTAAAAGTCCCATAGGATTTACTGGCCTCTTTATAACATTACCTGCTTTTGTCCTGGGGGGGAAGAGTCCAATTCATCCCTTAAGTGAATAATGAGTAAAATTACCTTATGAAGAGCTCAAGAAGAATGAAAACTGGAAGATGCCTTGGCCTTCAGGGACCGTTTTTGAGGAACACGTACCTAAATAATGGCCTGCTTCCATCATACCAACTGTTCTCTGCATTACAGAAATGGACAAACTTCTGTCTCTCACACTCAAAACTTGTCTTATATTCAAAACCTGTTTTGTAAAATTAGACATTCTTTTCTTGAAGAAGTATTCCTTTATACCCAGCACTTCGAACATGTGTATAATAAATGTTGACTGAATTGGGCACTGGTACAATTTCTCATGCTGTGCATTCAGTCATTGCTTTCTGTAGTGAATTTAATGCAGATTTGAAGATGTTCTAAACCTTACCAACTCTTCAATCTGTATGAATCTGGGGTTTCATTTGGGATGTACAGGATATGTAGTGTAAATACTAACAATCTGAAGTTCAATTACCTCATTAAAAATTTAGATTTTTAAGGGTTGCATGGCCAGTGAGTGTTGACTGAGATAAAGCCAAAAACGTCATCTTTCACCACTTGCCTCCAAATTATATTCCTTCATACCATTATTTACTCATATGTTTAAGAGTTACACAGCATTAAGGCAGAAACTCGAAAACTGACTAGATCAGATGATCTTCACAATTGACCAAGCGTTTATCATTAATTTGGGGGACAGATTTTATCAATCTTTATCTCAGAGGGCTCAAATAAAGAGAACTGCTTTTATAAAATATACATGCACTGTATATGCACAAAGGTATCTGAATATTTAACCATTCTTTCGTGCCAGCCAGCTTTATGAATGAATGTCGTATTATTATTCAAATCGCTTAATATGTATTTACATAATGCGTACAGTACTGATTTATTGGTTATATAAATATCTTGTTAATTTTTTACATTGAACAATTTGAGATTTTGTTGTCTGACATAAATGAAATGTGCATTGATCTCAACCTGTGTAATTCTCTGCGATTTCAAAAATTATATATTTTAATTTGAACGGTCATTTAATAATAATAATAATAGTGCCGTGGCTCACTAATGGATGCAATGTGTCAATTGTCACGTTTCAGTGAAAGATAGAAAATCCCTTTCCACCCAGCAACTGAATACTGCGTCTTGAATTTCCTTAAGCACAAAGCCAAAGATGTGGACCGCTAACGCAATGCAATAAAATGCAGCGTACTGCTCAAATAGGAGTGCTTACCGTCGGCAGCAAAGGCTCCATTTGGGCTCCTTGGTCTTTAATGTCCATGTTTTAGGAATCCGTGTGCACTCTTTCGATCTTCGTATCTATGTCCGTATACCTGTACTCTTTCTCTTTTTAGTATTCCTATCAGGTGTCTGTGAAGCAGGACAAAATTCCACACAAACCAACTCGAAATGGTCACATGGCGTACACAGCCTTGAGAGACTGCCCACATTATTACTCGGTTGTGAACAGATTGAAGCGTTCATGCCACTAGCATGGAAACTGCGTTATTATGATGAGCCTGCGCAAAAAAAAATAAAGCAATTCCGCACCTCAAAATGTACAACGAAGAGCGACTCACCTCTGTATTATTCTCCATAATATTAATTCGGTGGAAATACTAATAAGGATTAATAATAAGAATAATACATCTATTTTATTCACTAATTAAAGAAACGCACTGCATGCCGTCAATACAAGATAAAATGGAAGGATTGCAATAATATTTCACTCAACCGCTGTTAATCAGTAATAATCTTCTGTACAACATGGTGATTAAAGATAAATTGCTAAATACATTTAGAATACCATAGGCATGTACAGTAGATGTATTTTCATACTATTTAGTCCTGAAGATAAAAATGGATAACTCTACTTTGAGATTTATGTGAATGTAGTGCCGATAGAAACGGCGAAATAGTTACTAATCGAATATATGTTTTAGAGAAATGCGTCCCAAAATCTATTTACTACAATTGCACATTATTCTACTTTCCTAAATGAAGTTTGTACCATTTTACCTACCATAGTGGAAATGGCCTCTTGCTTCCTTTTTCGTAGAGAATTCATTATAACCACGTTTTGAAATGAAAATTTATCATTATACTAAAATGTATGCATTCTGCTTCATTGCTATCTCCTAAATTCCAGTAAACTTAGAATTTACTGAAAAGTTGTTCAGGATTATTTTATAAATTTGGCCCACTAGCTCCTCTTGTCATCTGCTGTGATGTCAGCCATTTTCTCAGAAAATGAAATCTTTGGTTTGAACTCATTCAAATGCAAAAGGTTCAAAGTGGAGGAAAAGCCGCAAAATCAGGAGACGAAAGGACTGCATAATGTTGTGAAAAACACCTGATCATTGGTTTAAATTTGGCTAAGGAAGTAAAATCCGAGAATTAAATCAATGATTTCTCTCCGTTCTTCAGTGCTTCAGTTTGACCTGTAATATGTTATTATTTTCTTATATATAGGGTTTGAGGATTTGACTTAATATATTAACTGCTGGACTTGCAAACATGCTTGATTGATTGATGGATTGATTGATGGATTGATGGATTATCGTCAGTACCTTACATGACAGTTGCCAAGGAGGAGTTCCAGGAGGAACCGCATTTCTCTCAATGATCTCACTGCAGGTCTGCAGGCTCTTAAAAAGTATCAGGAGTCCCTGTTTCTCTGAAAGCTGGGAAAGCTTTGGTCAGGTTTTTCCCACCTTACCCAGGTGGTGCTCTAAAAATTCAGCAAAACTTCAGAAAGAAGTGACACAAGCAGTGACTCAAGTACTGATCACCCAACCTCAAACTGGAGATATCTAGACTATAGGGAGAATACGGACTTGGTTTTTAAGGGCTTATAAATATGTAACTTGTGCTCAACCAGTTCAGAACTCTATGCAGAGGCAGGGTGTACTTAACATTCATAGATTGTTTGGACCTGGAATATGATATTAGAGAGCTGTGACTGGGATCCTAGAATGAATGGGATATACAATAATTAGCACAAGTGTGATGTTAAGCAGTGTTAGGTCAGCTTACCATGAAATAGTTCCTCTGTAGTCCACAGAGATAAAAGGAAATGCATCAGTCCTCTATCTGAAGCCTCAGCTCTGCTATTGACACTATAGCTGGGAAAAGAAGCAGGTCTGACAGGGAAGGTTTCGGAGGACACTCTGCAAGTTATCTTTAGCCCTCCTGTTCACCTGTTGTGAGAGATGAAACATTGAGCTAAAATATGTAAAACTTGCAAGATTGAAAGGGAGGTGGGGTTCAGAAAAAGCTAGAACATTTGAAATAAAAAACACCAAATGTGAGCATGCATTTTGTTGTAGTAACTTCTTATCTAAAGCTTGACTGGCAGTAATGTTACTGACCTGAAAGAGTCATTGCAAGCTGAGGTGCATCTTGGGTAGAAACACTAGTATGACCCTGCAAACTACAGAAGAAGAATATAAGGTAAACACTAAATGGTAAGTGCTCATTGAACTTGCAGTAAGCAGAAGAACACAAGCCACAGAATAATTAGAATTTCCATGTATCAGGAAGAGCAAGGAGTAGCCTACCCAGAAATATGCATCTGGTGTCCGGGGCTCCATTCATTTATGTTATAAAATCTGTGATACATTTGAGCTTCTCTTGTCTGATGGATTAATAGAAAACAACATGAGAGAATATTGCTGCACACAGACAATTTTGCATATTTCTAGACATCTGAAAACTGAGCTCCACATGAAAAGTAAACTGGCCAGAATCTGAAGCAATGAATCTCAGCTATGACTCAGGATAAATACCTGGTGGGATTAAAGTCACAGTAATTCCACTCATCACTGGGTGTCCTTTCAACAGGCTGAGGTTAAATATCTATAATCTAGTTCATACTCTATATGTGGGATCATGCAAAGCCGAAATATTTGTAGACAGCCTCTCACTTTTATCATTGTTATTTTATGGGTCAAAAAAATAAACTAATGCATGCCATGACTGTACAGGTACTGCAGCTAAGGTATAAAGTACCTTCCAAAAGTATTCACATTCCATTAATGTCCCATTTAGTTGAATTACAAATGTAAACTCATTTTAAGGGCACTATACCTTTGCAAACAATATAAGATCTCATCCATAAAGTAAGTGATTCGAATGAATAATGGATACAATGGAACTGGAAAATGTTAGAAGGTTCACAAATTTTTCATTTAGCTAGCTGCTAAATTGATCACAAAATTTAATCTGATTTCTCCTTGAAGGATTCCAGACCACTGGCATCATCAACTTGACTGGACAAATATTTTCAGATTCTGTGTTAAGCAGCACCCTGTATTTTCAGTTTAAATTGCATTTCCTTTTAATTTCCCCCTGTGTTTTACTGTTGAGCTACAAATAGTCAAGGAAAGTTAAATTAAAGCTCCAGCTACTGTTTGGAATGTTGCCTGTTTTTGAATAATGTAGTGGACTATCTGTTAAATTAGCCTAATACTTCAACTAGTCTCCCAAGTTTACATGTACTTGATCTTGTATTTCTCTGGGTGTTGTCATGGAAACCAGATCTGAGTCTTTGTCTATAGTGGCCTAAAGCTCAATCATTTTCTTACATCAATGTTTTAAGTATTTTACTGTTTTGCCATCCCTTCACAGAGATCTGCATAATCTTCTGTTTTAATCTCCTAAAGCTTCAATAATGTTGTGTTTTACTATTCAACTTACATTTAAGTCAGGTACTTTTTCAAAGAGAAAGGATAGGAGAACAATAGTGATATGCTTCATTCATGTGCCAAACTTTAAAATCACTGGTTAAAAATTTAGTTTGTGCTTGTAATGTCTGTAGTTTGCATGAGGTCAATGACAAATAACTGCTCCTAAGCCATACACAATTATCACAAGAAACAAAGTATTTTTCAAGAGGACCAAGGCATGTGGCCAAAGACAAGACTTAGTCATCCCAATTTACAGAACATTCAATGGTATCCAATAAGTATTTTGAGTGTTACATACCCCAGCGGGTGACACAGTGATTAACATTGCTACCTCGCAATGCTGGGACCCTGGTTTCAATTCCAGACCTGGGGTGCTGTCGGTCTGGAGTTTGTGTGTTCTCCTTGTTTTTGTATGGGTTTCTTCTGAGTTTCCTCCCACAGTCCAAAAAACATACTAGTAGGTTACTTGGCTTCAAGGAAATTTGGCCCTGGTGTAAGTGTGTGCGTGTCTGTGTTTGTGTCTCCCTGCTCTGTGATGGACTGGTGTCCCATCCAGGGTGTACCCCTGCTTGCCGGGACAGGCTCCAGCTCCCCTGAGTTGGAGGAAGTGATTAGAGAAAGGATGGATTGAATTCTTGGAGTTAAAGAGCAGTACTCCTGAGGTTTTTCATTCTGAACTTAAAAAAAATGTAAATTAATTATAGGTATAATTAAATGACTTTTCCTTGTTTTTCTGCTAAGCCCATTTTGTTTTCTTTTAAGGATCCCCATGGTCACTGTGTATATAACATTAATGTTTAATGTCTAGAAGCTCTAAACAAAAATTTAGAACTAAGGATTTTTTAATTGTTTATAGTTAAAGCCTTTAAGATCCATGAGCTTTAGAAAAACAGCATGAGTAATAAGATGTACTTTGAATAGCAAGGACACTCTGTTCTGGAAGTCTGTGTAACTGAAATAGCTGTTTGAAAAAATCTGCACTTTCTGACTGACTAGTGAGGAATGAATTACCTCCCTAGACCTAGCATTAGACAAAGATCTTCTAAATGCCGTTCTGAATGATGTAATAAGCGAATATACAGTATACTGTATGTATGGGGGAAACAGTGGAGCAGTGTTTAACATCGCTGTCTCACAGTGCTGAGGCCTAAGGTTCAATTCTTGACCTGGGGTGCTCTCTGCGTTGAGTTTATATGTTGTCTCCATGTTCATGTGGGTTTCCTTCAGCTGCTCTGAATTTCTCCCACAATCCAAAGACATATTGGTAGGTTAATTAGCTTCTGGGAAAATTGGCCCTAGTGTGAGGGCTTCTGGGGTAGGTCCTGGCTCCATTACAACCCTGAATTGGATAAAGCAGTTTGAAAATGGATGGATGGAGTGTATGTATCTATTCCTATGTATAGGGGTCCTGGCATTTCTAAATTTCTACTGAATGACAATCCCCGAGGCCCAGGTCAAGCACAAGCACACCAACCCAGCTAATAAAGAGCACCTCCAAAAACACTAGTCACAACTGCCACATGCTTCAGGGATGGACATTATCATATTATAGTGCCATGAATAAATGAGGGTTAATTAATCAATACAAGTACCAGAACATCCCTTTAAAGGCTTGTCCTCACACACAGCTTCTCTGGTTCTATGTAAGGATACCTTGTAAACTTGCCTCCAGAAGTAAAAAATATTAACACAGATAAACAGAAAATAAGATAGATATTTATATGAATCTTTATTTTTGGAGACTTGGCAAAAATCCCTTTAACAAGGCTTTTTTCTGTGAGTTGGCTTTGATGGAGTCAGCAAGTCACTAGAGTGCCTTGACCCACTTCGGTATTAATTAGATTTTACTCATTATTCCGTGAAGTGACACCTCATATATAAACGAAGCAAAATGCTCATGAAGAACACAATTGTCTGAGTCTCATACTTACAGCTTTTCTTCATAACATATACAATATGCTTGTCACCTTTTTACAGCAGCATACATTTTCTGTCTGCTTGAATTCATTTTGTGAAAAATATAACAGGTATTGCTAGAATACATAATTAAATATCACAGAGAATTAAAGGCGTACACGGAGTTACAGTATATATGAAATGGGGTCAAGAGAGCTTTTCAATTACGTGAGACACAATACCCCCGAAACAAAATCTGGGACATAAATTCAAGAAGAGATTTTTAAAATCCAATGTAATTCAATGTATTACAGCAATCCATTTGTTATGATTTTACCGATAGAAGCAATCATCAGCGATACAAAGCATTCCGATAAAAGCGTTTGCTACACAGCCGTCTATTGGAGAAATTGTGGGACAACACAGCTCTCTAGTGTTTGAAAAAAGAATTGCGGTGGTGTAACAAAAGACTACACCCTTTCGGTGCATTAAGCAGTTAATGGATATTATATTTTCAGAAAAAAAGGTTAAAATGTTACTTATGTATAAGTGTTCATGAAATTAAGAGACGCCGAGTAGGATGGAATCCTAATACTCATAGTACTTATAGTAATTTAATTAAAGAGACGTCAAGCACTTCTATGCTTGCTGCTCTTTCTTGAGGTTTTTATCCAAATGCCAAACACGGCATTTGCACCCATTTAAAACAGCTGGGGATTTTACTGAAATAATGTGAGAGAAGTACCTCGTTCGAAGGCACAACAACAGTGCAGACTACTACCAACTGTGCTCGTCAGTCAGCATTCTTCCGAGCATCCTTCATTTTTTGTGGAGATGGGGTGGGTAGTGGGTCGTTGGGACGCGCTATATAAAGCAGGAATAATAAAAAAAAGAAACATCACCATTGCGATATATAGCTTATGCATGTGTCGATACGCCTCGCATGAAGCGCGTACACCTGTAGAAAGAGAACTGAAGCGTAACAAAATGGCCTATCTCTAGATTTAAAGAGGTGAGACTCTTACTAATTACAGACGGCTTGCTATATTCATCACAGATGCCAAAGACACATATCAGACAACAGACCTGATAGCTCTCAAAACAATTCGGGAAAGGAAGGAGGTCTTTGTTTAATCCATGCTAAGCGAAATACTACATGAGAGAATAGTAGATTTTTTTTCCCGACAGAGGGCAGCAGAACAATAAGACTGTGGTAGGATGACATTGTACACCTGTAACATGACATCACGTTAGGACATTCCCTTACAGTTAATATCCCCTTAGTTTTTAGAGAGATAACGAAAATGAAGGTCTATTTTTAAAGTCTGTACTGTAATATGTTTCCTTGTTTGTTGATATTTCCACTTTTAAAGCAAGTTACAATAATAATACTAATAGATCTTGAATCAAGAAACGGTTATAACATTAAATGTTAATGACATTTCGTACTACCAATAATAATTTGATTTTTCCCAAGCAACTCCAAGTACTTCAGGCTTAAAATTAATTAACCCCTGTCAACTTTAGTCTTGTTTATTAGCCAAAAGAGGCAGAACTAATTGAATAGTCGAAACAATAACATAAAATAAAGGTATAAATATTTTGGGGCAAAAACATGTACAATAAAAATTGAATAATGAAAAGTTAAGGTTTAATAAGGTCTCTTTAAATAAGGTATCTCGTTGAATGCGCAAATAAAAATAACCACACGAGGTCAGCACAGTACAATTTCTGTTGGGTTACTCACCTAAAGTAAGGGGTTTTAAGTAAAAGCGTGTCTTAATACACACAAAAACGTACTTTCAAATTTATTACCTCCTTCATAATTGGGTCAATATTCTGGGGAGCTACTGCTGGATTGTATTGTTTTGTGAACATGTACCTAAACATAGTAGTAACAATTCCATCTAAGATGTGGAAAAAAGTGACTAGATTAGTAGGTGGATGCCATATTGCATCTTTGACTGTCCATTACATAGTGGAGACTTCATATTTCCTGATGTCTGCTGTGGAAAACGTTCCAGAAGAAGTGGTAAACCGGGATGTGGGATGTGTCAACGAGGAACTCAACCCTAGAAGAAAAAAGCAATGTGTTCTACACCAAATAAAGCAAACTGAAACAAGTGCTCAAAACCGAATGTCTGGCCTGAAGGTTTCTGCTCTGAATATCACAGTTGTGTAGGTGTGTTGGTAAAAGTGTCCACAGTATGTTCGGAATTCAGTATGAAGCCAGTAATCACATGTGTGGATGCATAGACATAACAGCTGCCCCAAGCCTACAGAAAATGGGGTCTAGAACTATATTTATACACACATGTAATCAGTCTTGCTACTCATTGTTTGCTTGGACAGAGCAGCTTTCTGGAGAAGAATGCTCCAGAATGCTCACAATACATTGCCACATGTTGTGTTGATGTGGCAGTGTGTGTCTCACAATTAAAACTAGAGATATGACTTTTTGTGTAAGGCACAAAAATACTTTAACCAGCAGCTCACTATAAGCATGAACCTTAATGGTGAAAGACAGTACTGTATTAATTCTAACATGACAACAGACCACACCAAAATACTGGTAAAGTAACTCAAGATAAGCATATCTAAAACATTTCATACACGGCTTAACATTCTGATGAGAAACGCAATAGAACAATACCGATATGAAACGATATGTTGAACCAGTAAGAGACTGCAGAGATCTCTGTCTCTCTGTGTATTACAAAGTTCTGCAAAGGTGTTTGTCTTCTGGCCATTTTAAAAAAATGTAGTGAAAACGTATTTCTAGAGGTGCAATAGTTATTAAGGCTAAGGCTGGACTTCCAATCTATTAAATATATTGCGATATACTGTCGTTTGTTATTGTTTCTGTTGCCTTAATATTTTAAGTAATATAGTGTATAAGCGTGTTGTACAGATTAATCACGGTTGCGTTTTAAGAAGAAGAAGAAACTATTTTTATGTGGCGCCTTTAAAGGTGGCTTCTCAAAGCGCTTTACAGAACGACAACAACAAAAAATACACAAGATGTGCACAATGCGAAGAGACAGTAGATTAGGGCAGGAGCAGGTAGGTTTTGAATCTATTTCAATTGTAACGTATTGGTTTGTTTCTTCATTTAATTTTAAGCATTTATATACCACAGATACTGTGGTAAAAAAAACACAATTCTAAAAAGAGTTAAAAACGCTAATAATGGGGAACGCAGTGTACAAACACATAAGTTGTAGAAAAACTAAGACAGACCTTATCAGGATAAAGTATCAAACGTACGTCTTGCGATACAAAAAAGGAAAAAAAATAATATGTAATATTTTAAGTGTGTGGAGAAAACAGACACATATGATTGTTACAAACCGACTGGCATGCCCTAAGGGGTGGACAGAGTTTTCTCACCTTATTAGAAATTGGTTCATTCAGGGTTCTACTAACAGTAAATAGACTCATACAGATAGCACAACTACTTCACCGTCTCCCGAATAAATTGTGTTAATTGTGGGATTCTGGATGCAAAGGGGCCACTCAAATCACCTCAACATCGTAACTAACTCAGAAGAGAGAGAAAGGGAAGGAACGAATACCGTCAGTATTTTATATAGTAAATATTTGGATATTGCCACTAAACTAGGCGACTTTGATTCCCCCCTTCCTGCTTTTGCCAATGTAATGAAATGAAGATTAAAAAGTAGCAGTTTCAGTCTACTTGAAAATTATTCCTGGGAGATTCCCAAATCGGGATGCTTGCACTGTGCTTTCAAACGAGTCTAATTTCTTTTCAAGATAACGATACCTGTCTAATCTTCGAGCTGCAGTGCAATCTCAGATTCTCAGATTTTTTTTCTCGGTCCTTCATGGTATAAGGTAATTGTTGCTCTTATTTCATTTTTTAGCTCCATATTTTATCTGCAGGATTTCTTTAATCTTCAGCGCACGTTTACGTATGTCCCGCACTCCGTGCAGTACTAGAAAAAAACAAGGAACCGGATTCCACTAGGAATCGCTATCTGTGTTCTGGCACAAGCTGAAGAAGGTATAAAGCCCAGACGGACACCTATATAACACCGCCGTTTCAGTCAAATGAGCATTTCAGATAATAAAAACAGCAATAAAGAATTTCGTTTGTTTCTCAACGGTGAATTTCTTATTATTTGTTTTTTGGGGGGAATGATAAGCAATCTAAAGGCACTATCTGTTGAATAGCCTTGTTGAAAGCAGTGATGAAAAATAATCAATTAATTGGTTATTCTACATAAATGGATACTCATACACTCATGCAGCACTGCAGTTTACATATCGCACTGATAATTAATATAAACTAATCATTAACTAATTCTTTGGGAACAAAGTATGTTGTTATAATTTTACATTGACGTTGAATTCATTGTAGGACTGTCCATGGCCAAATCTGTTTTTCTTTCATCGGTGCATATCCAACTGCAATTAACAATGCGAAACGATTTCCAAAGCTACGTTGCGAGTTTTGTAACCTCTCCTAAATCTCTGTTTCATACGCACGTAGGTCACAGAAAATATGTGACTATATCTAGAAATCACACCGGAAAGAAATTATATACAAGGGTTTATTGTCACTGCTTGACATAGTTGCAGGTGTAAAAAACGTTTCTGGGGTAAAAACCATGAAAATAGCGGTTCAGTTATTACTGATAGAGGTCAAGGCTTACTATTTTATATTATTCGAACAATCCCTCTAAAATGTAATGGTTTTAAATACTCATAACGATAAACGTTTAGAAAATATTAAAGTATTAAATAAGTTGATGTCAGCCCTAGAGTAATTCGGAGAGTATACCCATCTTAAAATTTCTTACGTAAAACATATCATAGGTTCAAAGACAAAACAAGCGTGTGTTAAAACGGCACTTTGTAATGTTGGGAATACAAACTTACGGGTTAACGCAGTTTAAGATCAGTCTATTTAACAGGTGCAGTTAATGCTGAATGGACAGAGCAGGTAGTACAATTAATGCTTTTGTGTCAATTCCAAATTTCCTACTTAAAAATACATCAAATCTAAATTCATTAGAAATACACTCCAAAAAAATTCTTCGAAACAACAGATTGGTGCTTAAACAGAAAAAAACAATTGCAAGGCGAACTCATCATGCACCCTTTTGATTCTATGACACAGCGATGCGTGAATTGCACAGAACTGCACTACCAAAACCATAACCACTTATTCTTGTTTCGTCTAAGTTTAATACAAATTATTTTGTTCCAGTATGATCGCCAATTTCTTGCATTTTTGTTTTCTGTAAGCCAACATTTTTCAACTTGTATATTAAAAATACCACACTGTAATGTGATGTATAATGAAATACAGTATAACTTTTCAAAATTGTGTTGTGATTTGTATTTCTTTGAATTACTGGTTTTAAAGTCCCAAACTCAACATTTAGCTTTAATTGAACAGCATTGATATTCAATGTAGAGTTTACAAAAGGTGGATTTCGACTGATATTTGTGGCCATGGGTTTGAAGAAATTGTTTTATATTATCCTTAAAATGAATCACTTCGCCTTTATGGAGAATTTCCTGTACCAAGACCCAAATATACGAGAGCATTTCCATTTAGGATTTTCTGGAGTCCGAGCAATAGAAACCAGACAAAAGACGTACCTTGGCAAATACAATGAAGAGCAATCAATGTGCATGAACACCTACAGTACAACTCATTCAACAGCGTCCACAACTCGCAATTATGTAACAGTTTAACTACAAGCTACCTAGAGGAGAGGTCAGTAGCGAAACAACTTTTCATTTATCAAAATGTGACAACATGGAAACACAATTTTAATTTTTTAAATTAACAGGAACTGGAACAAAGTTAACAACAGCAGGGATAAAAAACATAAGATGCCCACAGAGAATTGTGCCCGCTGTTATAAAACGTGTGAAACAATTTAAACATAGATAGCTAAAATACAGTCTCCATCTCATAAAATACGCATTAAAAACGATTTCGTGGTGATAACATAAGAACTGCGCAGCAGAATAGTCTTAAATAGGCTGCTAATGTTTGGACATTAAAGGTCTGTGGCACGGACAAGGGATTATTTTGAGAATATTGAGTTTCGTGTAATACCAACTCCTCCAGTTGGTAATATTTTCTTCTCCTTTTATTTAAAAATTTAGTTTGAGGAATTCCAGTGAGTTTAGTTTTATCAACCCATTTTATTGGCGCATGTATCTTTCCTCTACTGAAATGTTGTCTTCCCTCTATACAATTTTAGATTAAACTGGTATAAAATAGATTCAGACATAATTCGTAGAATGCATAGCACAATTTACATGTCTAGTTTAAAAAAGCATTAAGGACGAAAATATTTTCCGTTTCTTCCGTAACATAGCACGATAAGAAAACGAACTTCCCTTTAAATACAGATATTAAGACCATAAAATGATTAATAATAAGAAGGCCATTTTATCATCTAGCTTGCTACACGTTGGCAGTGACGCGAAGACATCTAACATCCGTTTTTTTAGATTGATTAGCCATACTGTACCAGCAATAAATACGCAATAGGTCATTTGCAAGAAATATGTATCTAGTCCTACTTATAAAATTTTAAAGTTTGTGGTCTAAAATGTTAGCTGCTGTCATAATTCTTTTTTCATGATGTTGCGATTACATTTACTGTAGTTCAAGTAAAATGCTAACAGAATTCTTAACAAGCCTCTGTAATTGCAAATCATCGCGATTTAGATGTTTTAGAATTAAAAGGCGTGTAAGAGGCAATTTAAAAAAATCAATAGCATTTCGATGGGGTTTTGTGATTGTAATTATTTTTATCACCTGATAATGCGAAATATCTTACCTGCAAAGGCTACATGACCCCGAAACGTCACACATTACATTTAAAGATTTTTTAATTGAGTAAAAATTTACAAGTTTTCACCATAACAACATATACAACAGTTTACCAATAAACAAACATGTACACAAAAGTAAATATTGGGAAGTACAAAATGTATACTTCACAGACTTGATGAGTTAATAAAATATGAAGACAAGTTCAAGGTATTGTCAAATTATTGTACAACCAAGAACAACTGTGAAATATCGCTTATAATTACACACTACCTTCCCCACCCTAATAATCTAACAAACATTTAACGTTTTAAAAAGAAAATGAGCCTATTAAATTAGGGCATAAATAGACTTTAAAAATGCGGTTTGCTACTAGGAAGTCTAAATACTCTTACGACCTTGTACAGTTCATTTAACAGGAAAACCAATGCACATCACTCTTGTGACCATAGACAATTGCTGAGTAGCAATTGGTCGTTATAATGCTCATTTTGAAATATCAAAATGCAATACAGTAAAATGTACATACTTCCACACGATACAATATCACTAACAGCTACATATGTCTGTACATTTCTTCTCATAATTACAATGACATACACATTTTTAAAAAAAGAGCTCGACTGGGAAACACTTGCAGGTCAGCAGTATTTTGGCATTTTCTTTAAAACATTCCTATTTGGCACTGTATTGGATACAATTCAAAATATGAAATCTACTGCATTAAGACGATGTATCAAGTTCCCGTGTTGTCACATGGTCCTGTGACTTCAAAACAGTGTTAACTGCGTGACAATCGGGCAAATCCAGATTCAGCAACGTTTCTACAGCCAAACACTTCGGTCTAATGCTATACCAGGCCTTATTTTGTTAGTAAAATGCTAATTATAACTATACAGCTTGATAAATATGGTCCCAGGAAACGAAAAATAAAAAATCAAGCTTGTAGGTTTCACAATTCACACTTAGCAAGGTTTTGATGTTTCCTGATTTGTTTCAGCCAGTACTGCTATTCTTAAAACAGTTTTTTTTCCTCCTGTTTCAGCTTCTAGCTATGCGAGTAGAAACTATAGTAACCAATGTCCTTTGCACAGTTCTTCTCACATTCCCTTGGCGTTAACACCTCGCTTTTCAGTGGGGAGGCAGTTTCAGAAACCGGCGTGGCAGAAGGTGAAATCCGCCTCCGTTTTGCCTGCTCAAAAATTCCCGAATCGCTGGAGTCGATGGACTTAATGGAAGAAGGAGTCTCTATCCAGCTTGATTCCGACAGGTCTTTGGGTTTGGTGTCTTCGGACCCCCCTAGCGGAGAGCGTTCAGTTGCAAGGCTGTCCCCTTCTTCCCCAAGATATGAGTTTGAGGCGCCAGTCCTGCTGCCTGTGCTGTTGGTGGGCCAGCAGGAAAGAACGGAGCTCGATTTACTGCAGTACTGCGGTGGAGTGCGCGCCCCCCAGCCCGAGGGGTCTGTGTAATAACCCAGGGGTCTACCTGAGCAGCCCGCCGTCGGCAACGGTAGAGCCTTAACTCCGGCAGCTGCGTAAGACAGAAGAGTGGCTGCGTTGCCAGCAAAATCAGCGGCGGCGGCAGCGTCGTATGCCGAGGCGGCAAAGTCCAGTCGGTTGTTGGCAGGGGTGACAAACCATCGCTGCGGGGAAGCCGCTGCGGTCTCCTCTGCTTGCTGCGGGGATAGCAAGCTGTTGCTGTGTGGGACGCTGCGGTCCGTGCCTGGACCAGTCCCAGCGCCAGGGTGGAAGCGGGATTTGGCATAACTGCTGACAAATTGGTCCTGCAGGAAAGAGCCCGCCATGGCGTATCTAGCACCCGGCACTATCTGGGAGCGAGGAGAGTCACTTGGCGACGGTGTCAAACGGTCTATGTCGCAGCCCGTGTAGATCCTGAAGACAGAACACGAAGACGTCGTGAAAATCGCAGCGTAAACAGGAAAAAACGGCCCCCGACAAGACATTTAATCATTTATTGTCCTTTCAAAATTAACAAAGCAATTGGCAAGCCAAAATTGACAGGTCTACATTTCGTGTGATTCGGTTTTGGAGTGCACCTGCTTCTTCAACTTAAAAAAGTTTTCTTGTCCATTTTCTTTGTCCATTTAAACTGTATGCATTTCATACAGCATGTACAAAAACGGATAAGACTGATGGCACTTATGTTTTGCAAAATGAGCCAATTCCTGTTAGACTAGATTGTAGCGTTACAATATAAAGTGTGACCGACGAGCATTTTTTCCCCATTAATCATTCTCTTTGAGATTTGTTTTTAACTACTCTGTTTTAACTCTGTGACAGGGAGTTTGACAGCAAGCATGAAAAGCGCTCTATAAATAAGTTATTGTATTACCAACTACTTATACCGAAATCTCGAGAAAACCTCAAGTTACTTCCCCCCTATAAAACAGTCAACAAATATTTCAAAGATTTAAAAAACATTTTGGAACAATGTACTTTGCAAACATACAATTGTTGCGTCGACATGATTTAAATATCGTCTTCATTTGTTCTTATCCTATGTATTATCACACAAGCGATATATGAATGCATACAAAATGGATATTTGAAATTACTTCCTTCGAATTCACTTTTGCGTTTTCCGTTGATTAACGGGGGTGCAAGAATGATTTTTTTCCAATTCCAATATTACATAGCTCAGCACTCACTTTAACTTTACACGCGAAATGCGAAGAACTGGCGAGTAGGAAGTTTTCGCTTCCTCTGTGTTTATGATAGGTCTTTAAAACAAGTTGCACTGAAACTATATAACCGGAGGCAACAGTAAAATGCAACGCCCTTCCCTATAATATTTTAAAAACACGTTGACAAACTAAAAACATTTTTTTGAAAAACTGTGGACGTTTTAACATCATTTGTTTCCCCGCGTTATGGGTGTCATTTTGTGTTTCAAACACAAAACCGTATCACATTTTGGTCTCATAAAATTTAATAAACACAGGGCTCTACACCCTACTTCTAACAACAGTTAAGTGCAATCAGACAGGCTGTACAAAGATGCGATGCGGTTCAATAATTAGTATAATTTAAAATTTCCGAAAGTTTCCTGTCTTAAATTTGCTATGGTATTAGGCCTGTAACCTAAAGTAGTTTAAATGGATCTCTATTTTAATCTATTTTAATACTATTCATTATTTATTTCAATTTAGTTGAATCTCGCGCGATGACGCAACTCCCCGGTATAACAATATGCAGGTTAATGAACACTTAAGCAGTAAACATTATTATTATCAGTCGATAAAATAACACTAAAGACTAATGATACTCATAATCATAAATCTCTGAATAATCATTATTCACAGAAGATCGTTTTATTTTTAACCTTAAATACGTTAATGCAAACAGGTATATTTGTATGCGAGTGCTTACGGATATTTAACATGCACAAAAATACAAAAGTACAGTAATATATATATAATCAAAATGTTTTATATAGTTTTACTGTGTAGATATGTTAAATTTCTCCCAATATATTTGTATACGCCCAATATAGAACTTATAAAAACACTTGTGAAATTCTGTCAATTTAATTTGTTCTTAATGGTTATCACAAACCTGACATTAATCGACTGAAGAATTTGAAATCTCACTAGATAATATCGTGAAATGTTTTCAAGCAAAATATAGGCTATATTTGTATAATTTAAAAATAACGTTATGCTACACAACAACAAAATTAATATATTCTCACGTGTCGTAGTTGTCCCGAAATCCTTTTGCAAACGGATTGTGGTCGATTTTCAGTTGCGTAATCTGAAAAAAAAAAGATTAGTTTCTTCAGATTTGATCTATTTCTCGTAAAATTCAACTGTTAAAACAACGAGCATTCAAATGACCATTTTTTTAATTTTAGTTGTGTCATAATAATTCACTTTTAATATTTGGGGGGGAAAAAAGCATAGTTGCTAAACTGTGGTCTGTCAGTAGGCCGAGTATCGTTTTGTGTTTTCGGTAATTTTGCATTTAAACGCAATAAACAGTCTCATTCTTTGTTTTTACCCTCTGCCTCCCCGATGTGTTGGAGAACCTAGATGATTATGATTCAGATATGCTTATTTTAAAAAACACACTTGTATTAGGCTACTGCGCTGTTACAGGTGGAAAAGGGATGATCTTACATCGGTGTTCTGATAAGCCGTTACAGCGATGAATTGTGTCTCCGGGAAAGTGAAGGTCTGCACTCTTCCCGGCTGGCTGGTGTCCTCTGTTCCATCCTCATTCACTTCCACTACATGCAGTCTAGGCTGGTATTTGTGTAGCGACTGCAAAACCACCATCTAAAGAAGAGAAATCAAAATCGAAGGGACAGGGTGAAAAAACGAAGGTATTATATGCACTGTCAGTTTCTTTTCGACACTACAATTACATTCGCCAAATCAAAAAAAAAACTCAGAATGTTAGCCTGTAGAGTAGTATTTTGTCAGACTTTATCATTCGAGTATAAATGAAAAAATCCGATATCTTCCTTATTGTACGCGAATCATTTGTGAAGTTTCATAAGCGTAATTTAGTCATTAAGAAAAAAACAAGTCATTATTTGAAATAATTCATGTGACTGTTATTACTATACGAGTAAAACAAAAAGTAGGAACTGGAGCTTACCTGACCCGTGTTGTTAGAGGCTCCTTTATTATTTGTTAACTTGAGTTTCCCAAAGGAAATTTCCTGCCGCATCCAGTGAGCTCCCGTGTTAGGAGAATCTGGATGCATATATACCCGGTTTCCTGCATAAGTGAAGGAATGAATAATTATACAAATAAACAAACAGATACAAATCGTCGATCTCATTATTACTGCATATTCACAACAACATTTGTAGTGTTAGAAGGTATTTCTGCTAAATACGTTTCGATAGGCTACGCGCATGCTGTCAGTTATATTTCGCCGGCAGCTCTGCAGTGTGGCGATTTTGGCTACGCAGCTTGACCTCGATTTTTGATATTGAACAGTCAATATGGTCCCTGTTGAGTCCATGATTTTTTAATTAATAATTCTCACCTATGTCTGTTATGAGAGTGTTAATTGGAAGGACTTGCCTTGCACATTTGTGTCCGCTTTGCCACACGGAACCCATTTTCCTCCTTGGAATCTCCAATGGTTGGGGTCGGCCAAAATCACATCCACGAATATATTATAATGCGCCGTCGGGTCAAGTCCAGAAATATTAAAACTCAAAAATGGAAACATCCGTCTGGAAATAACAAGAAGAATTTTAATGAATAGTGACCATTTATTATTAAAACGATAAGCCTTGTTTGAATTTTATTTCTCTATGTGTAAAAACGGGGAAATTCAAGGTTATTCGCCTCTTACAACAATATAGTTGCAATACATTTATAACGCTTCAACGCTTCAACAAAACAGATGAATGACAAATAGGAAACTGTTCTCTAAGACATTGCTTCAATATGAGAAAGTTACATTAAAGAAGTAAAAAATCGTAAACAAGAAAAGTCACTAGGCACTGAAATATCAGTCAGATATTTCTCTCCATCACAGCAGTTAATAATGATGTTTACGTTTTAACCAAAACATGTGACCCATACAGACCTGGCGTAAATCATAAGGTCAAAACCTCGTTAATAATAATAATAATAATAATCCTAGTGTAGAAATACTGAGCAAGTACAACTGGAGTTTGATTTTATTATAAATTTGATCATTTTCTCAGTGCATCTCTAAATATTTTAAGTGAGCTGCATTTGGTTCATCATGCCGTTGTTTTCAATTGTAGAAAGCAGATTTAAAATAAAGTTATGCATCCAACCCGAATGGGTAAACTAAATCTAGTACGTAGGTTGTTTCACAGTTTGGTCGTCTCTATCGGAAGATGGTTTAAAACCTTCGCATTTAGCATATTCAACTTTAACAACATACCGTGTTTTTCTCTTGTCTATATCGTGTTCGTCTTCATCGAACGCTCGACCGTCTTAAATCGGGAAACACAAAATAATGGTCACCTACCTTCCTTGCTTGGTTATAATCATCTCGGTTTGATGCCTGTGGAACTTGAGCCACAGTGCCCTGTTGCACAAATAGACCTGGGCTTTACCAGGAACTAGCCCAGGCTGTGCGGAAGAAAACTGGTAGAACGGTCCTCCTTGGTAGGAATGGCCATACTGCTGGGCGTAAGGGTATCCAGCAGTTGGGTAGCCTTGCGGAGAGGTGTTAGACAGAAGGCTGTTGTATGCTCCATTGGTAATCACTGGGTGATGAGCCATGTATCGGCTCGGACTTCCAATAGAAAAGGCTGGATGCGTTGGTCCATGCTGACTTGGGTAAGGGAACATTGCACTAGGTGCAGCGGAGGCAGGCTGGGGTTGGCTAGATTGAGACAGCAGATACCTTTCTGCCGCAGATCCATCGAAATTATGACGAATTTCAGAGACCCCGTCCAGAACAGGAGAGAGTTTGCTTCTCTGGACGTCCCCCGGTGCGTCCTTGGAGTCAGGAAAATTGTCTGCCTCTGACTGATTCGTCATCCCCCTGGAAATTTTTTTCAGAGGTGAACTTCTCTCCAGGTTGTCAGTGGAGGATATAATAGGATGGTCCTGCAAGGCAAGCTCAGATCCGCCTGAGTTTGGGTAACTGCTGCTCACATTTAGAAATTTCTTGGAGAGCATGATAGATGGTGAGAGGCAATGCTCCAGCTGCATAGCTCTTTAAACAAAAGCGATTCACGCAACCTTTGTGAAACCTCTCCTCGGTTAACTTAACGCCCCAAAAATCTAGTTTGAAAGAAAACGCCTTCCCGTGGTTTGATCTAGTTTTTGTTAGACAGCCGATTAGCCAATTGACACTATGCTGTAATCAGACAAGGTTGCTTTTGATCCTTCTGCCAGCAATGCTAATGAAACGACTTTTGCTATTGGTTCGTTGCTGACAGTAATTTAATTAGACAGACATTAATTACGATAATCATCTGGGTCCTAATCGCAAAGATAGCAAATAGCGAGAGATGCACACAGACGCGATACGGGGTCTCTCTGTGACTATCATAGATAGTTCTCTTTGTTTTGGACAATTCGATCTTAGAAAGTGGACCCAAATATTTCAAAGCATTTTAAATTAGGCTTGTGCTATTTATCCATTTGTGATATTATCACCCACGCAAAAAATGAAATATAAACATAAATGCACACATAAAGCTTTTACATAAATGTGCATGAAATACATATTTTTCGGTTTATTTTACTAGAATTTTTAATTTGAAAATGGTAGATAGCGCATCGGTTTCCCCAAGAGCAAAAGCGAACCATTTTTTCTAGTGCATTTAATCTGTTAAAAGGGAAAAAAAAACAATTTATAGGTGACACATTATAGAGGGAAATGTGAACAATATTTACCCATTACCGTAGCAAGAGTAGCAAAGTATGTTTATGAGTGAAACAATTTATTATTAAAATACAGAAGATGACAGCACACTTCATGCCTTAAAATGTTGGTGATATAGCGTGAAATGATTCAGTACCTTTAAAGATGTGTTTACCGGTCCCGTAGCAAATGAATATTTTATGTTGGTACTTAGGACTCGATATGAATCAAAACGCAGAAGTCACCTAATAGAAAATGCATTCACCAAATGAAAAGCGTTAAATACCTCTTGGCTTCCAAGGTATTTTTTGACATTATATCATTAAATTCGCTCTCTGTATATATATATATGAACTTCACATATATATGCGTATGTGTATATATATGAAGGTCGCAGTTAGCCTACTATAGTCATAGACTGTTAAGCCGACCGTGGTGAAGCAATACAACTTTAATGCGTTAGAGCATTCCGTTCGATGTTGATGTACCTCCTTCCTTGCCAGAATTCGTATAATGACATATATGTATTTAAAAAATCAATTTCCGCAACCGCTGAATCTTAAAACAACAAAATTTTGATTTTTGAAACTGTCTACGAAGCAGGCCTATACATTACAAACATCTGAAATCAAGCTTCAGATGAAAGTTTATGAAGAGTAGACATCTAATACATTAATTAGACCCACAAGCACTCAAAAATAATTTAAAAGTGCCGTTTCATATGGTAAGAAAAAGACAAGAATAAAGCTTGTGGTCAATTATATTCACTCTCGCTATACTCGGTACATTTCGCGTAAAAATCAAGAAAAAAACATTTTTAACAAAGAATTACAATCCGGTGAACAGCGAATAGGTAGTTCAGTTTTCCTGAGGAAAAAAAATATTCCCCAGCGAATTTCATCTTCTCAGCAGGAACTGGACCAATTATTTTTCTGTGTGAGAGACTTCTTGATGTGGAGGACTGTGACAGCGTTTCTTGCCAAAACTGGAGCAAAACAGATAGCGGACCGGCCAAGGTTTGAGGCTGAACGCTAAATTAACTCAGGAAAAAGTGTTGATTTCTGCATCTAGCAAATGCAAAACATAATCTAGACTTTGCACATCTTAATACATAACCGCAGGGTAACTACAATCGGATGGCTCAAGTCAGTGATACCCGGGCTTGCAGAGCAAAAGGTTTCTTACACGATTTCGTTGATAAAGATTCTTCTGGTATACCACATCCATTGTATCAGCACCTAAACATTCAGAATTTAGTCAGGAAAAGAACAGCACAGTGTACAGTGACTGTGTACTTAAACATTACAACTAACCATAGGTATCAATACTGATGATGAAATATGTATATTGCAAACTAAAACGAAAATGTAAGAAACGTTTTTCTATTTTTAAATGGTATTTACAAGGGGAACTAATGTTACATTAACAATTCCATTATAACATTCTATGCAGCAATGTAAAAAATCTGTCAAAGCCATAACTGTCAGACAAAAGGTGTAAAGGCAGGACTATGTCCTTGACTGGACAGCAGTCTGGCACACGGCAAACACACACGCTGGACTAATCATAGGCTGCCGTTAACCTAGAACAACGGGTCTTTAAAAACTGGGTGCAACCCAGAACACCTGGACAAAACATGCAAACTCCACACAGAAAGCACCCCATTCCAGAATCAAAGCCAGTAGTGCACTTGAGGATGTCTACCTTAGCTGGCACTGTAAAGGATTCGTTTTTTTTCCTTAAAATGACACTGTTGCCATGCACACATGCAATCAACTATGGATTGTCCAGTGAGAAACACTACATTTGAGGAAATGCAAGGTGTAAGGCAAATGATTCAAACCACCTTCCTCTTTATTTCAGCAACTAATTAGCTATCTGTGGGTGGACTCAGGAAGGACTTCAAGCCCTCAAGAAGGTGGAACAAGAATGTGAAAGGGTTCCTCACCTTTTTATTATACAACATCCAACATTTTTTTTGCAACTGCTTAGAGTCTCATTAACATGCATAAGTATTCTGACATCCCAAGCCTTTGTTTCAGAAATAGATTTTAAATATAGTTCACTTTTATCATTCTAAGCTCCTGAACAAAGCTGTTTCTATATAGTCTCGCATCTGAAAAATCAAACGTCTCTTTTAAAACATTTCACACTGATAATGCAGAAAACAGAAAACAATTTTGAAAAATAATCAAAAATGGGATTACTTTATTTTAAAATTCTCAATGTTTTATGTTCAAAGAAATAACCAGTCAACATTAAGCATTGGCAGTTAAAGATCAAGGTTCTGAATTTGTCATCTTCTTTGTCTTTATTTTTAAGAGGTGATAAATATCACTACATACAAATAAATCCTGATCTTTACAGATATTTCAAGAAAATTGCAAAGTAGCATTCACCTGCACCTGATATTTTAAGAAAACCATGACAAAGTAGTATTCTCCTGCACCTGAACCAAAAAACAAAAAGCATTCCTTGCATTCCTAGCATGTAAAACTGACAAACTGTACATTAACTGACGTTTTGTGCAACATCAGTGATGGGGCCAGACATTTATTCTGAGGGAATTAATTAGCGGCAATATGTTCATAAACATGTTATACAAGTTATTGTTTTTTTAAAAAAACTGAAGTAAAAAGTAAAGAATAAGTACGACTTTTAGACAAAGGCTGCACTACTGAAAGACCACTGTGTCCAACATGGCAGCTAAGCACTGCACAATATTTGATGTCATCAGAACGTCAACATGTTCTTCTAAATGACGTTTTGGATCCTGTGAAGAAAGAAAAATTTAATTTGTTAAACATTTTAGTTGCCAAAGGCAACTAAGATCGTTCATTTGTTGTAACAAAACATTTTTATTTTTAAACATGGAAAAGCACCTTTACATCTTTGGATATAATTAAAAAATCCAATACATAACTGTTCAGGTGAACATCATATACACTCCCAAAAGAGGAAATTAAGATAAAAAAATTAGCTTAAAAATCACACATACAAAAAGCCCACATCTGTAAAAAAAAAAACCTAAGATGTATGCCTAGGGAAATGAAAATATCCTTATTTCTCAGTTTTACCAATTAAAAAATATTAAAGCAAACTGATTACATTTAAGAAAATGTCTTAAACACCATTTCAATTTTGCATACAGAATTTAGAACTCTAGAGTTTCATAGATTATACTTGGAATTCCATCACCTATTGTATGCCATGAAATTATTTACATTTTAGTATTTTATTTAATTTAAAATACTGAGATTCTTCTTAGTAAACAGTAATGCTCATAAAAACCAAATAACTTGCCTGTTTTCCAACATTTTTTATTGCCAGCTGTTCAGGGGTCATCTTATCCTCCTCTTCTACAGCCTAAAATTAGGAACAAAAATATTTAATTTTTATGTTTATAGTGATTTAAAGATGTTTTGGAAGCCTGTCTCAGAAGCATCTTTTAATCATTTTTGGAAATTTCAATAATTTAATTAATTCTTGTACATGTAACACGATCTAAATTCTGCTTAAGGTAGCAAGCGCACTGTTAGTTTTATCAAGGAGCTAAAGCTGTAACAAAATGAAGTGTTACTTGAGGCTTGGTGGTATCACAATGCAAGCAGCCGCAAGCTGTTCTGAAGTGGATACTGATTGTCCATTAGTTTTTTTCTCACTTGATTTGTAACAATGAAGTCTTTGAATAGCCTCAACATAAAGTCAACTCCAGTGTAATCACTAGGCTATTTGCCCAATAACCATCTTGAAGGTTAAAAAATTCAATTTGCTACCATGAAATAAATCTTTATTGATGTGCTGCAAAGGGAAAAAACAAGAAATCTTAATTTAATTGTAGTTAGAAAACAGCAAATCTGTTGCTACATCACCTTGTTGTAGTTTTTGGCCAACTCAAGCATCTCCTTCACAATCGTTTCATTAAGCTTACAGTGTTCACTGTAATCCTGAAGGGTCAGTCCTTCCATCCAGCTCTTCTTATGTAAATTAAGCAGCATCTAAAAATAATATTTTTAGACATATGCATACAATGAATTTTAAAAGTAAATATATTACCTATAAAATAGTGTTGTGTGCTGCAGTGCTGAAGGATGCCCACAAAGACTACCATTTATTTTGTAAGGCCTTCCAGCTTACTTGGGGTTTGGTAATTCTGGAAATCTGGGAGCAAGTCTGAGTAGGATTTAGATCTCCAAGTCTGTACACATTAATCATTTGGAGAGCACCTATATCTTCACTTGGAACACAATCTGTTTTTAAGAGGCAAAACCAGGTTATAGGGAAAATACATAATATTCAGTAAAGAGCACTGCCTACAGGTGATTAGTAAATTGCTTTATTTTAACTTCAGTACTGTGATAATGGTAATTGACCCACCTTTGCAAAAAATTACATCAATTGAAACCAAACAAAATGGTAAATTAGCTGCTAGCAGAGCTTAATGGGTTGAATGGTTATCGTTTGCAACCCTTTTTATGTTTTTATATTCTTTAAAAGCTTCAAACAATAATCTTATTTTAGGTTTAAACTTAGGTTTATTGTTTTAACTGCATCCTATTGAACTAATTCAACATCTAAACATCTTCTGTTGTGACGTGTTAATGCATCAAAATTCATAAATATGGGCTCTGACTGTTAAAAAAAATCCATTTGATAAAATTTTCCTGTCTGTTCCATAGTTTTGAGAAATAACTCCCATTCAAAATCAGTACAGAGAACACAAATGTCTCCTGATGCACTGTCTAAATCTTCAAGACTCAATAAACCTTACATTAACAAAATCTAAAAATAGTACAATGACAAGACTACAAACCTTCTGTTCTAGTTCATTTTTCCTGTAGTTGATGGTAATTGAGTAATAATGCCTGTTCAATCCATGGATTAAAGCCTGCAAAAGAAACCGAAGTTTAAGTAATGTACAGTGATAGATTAAACAATTATGAAAAACATTACATTAAGGTTGACAGTTCTGTGGACTACAAAGGAAAATTTTTAACATGATCCTCAATTTTACAATATATTAAAGTTTTGATACAATTCAGCCCCCTACAAAGTACTATTTAGATTCTTAAACTACTTTATCAAGATTCAAACATGAATTGGAAACCCCATGCGTACTGATTTTAGAGTGGAAAGAATTTGCTTTAATGTGTAAGAATTTAATTTTGATTTGAAAAATGGCTTGCAATTTTTTTTTAGAGTACCTAGTGCAAACCAATTAATATTACTTTAGGATACCAATTAAAAGTACCACATGTTACTTCTTAGTGACCACAGTGGTTATATTTAAAGTGCATCACACTGTTTGTGACAAAGGCTATGTAGGGTTTCAAATCACATGGGTAAACCCTGCAGGTCAATTACATTAGCCAACATCTTTTAAAGAAGTGTTAGAGGTAAAGAGAAGAATGACTTCTCTCATTCAGACAATGTACATTGTTTTATTAAAATTGAAAAGACAAAAATATATTTTTTTTCCATTGGATACATTTAAATGTGCAAAACTCTTTGTATGATATTCCGGCACAGGCTGTGTGGAACCACAAATTGTTTATATAATAATGAAGAGGTCTGAAGCTATAAGGTTAACGAGAGAGGTCATTACAGCTGTGCAATAAGGTCCAGTAATCTATTCTCTTGAAACATACAAGCATGGACTTGCCTATGCCCAATCAAGAGGCCAGACCATTTCCTACTCATTATGGTTCACTTTAACATCCACAGCAGACCTGTAGTTAAGACTGTTTTTTTTCTATACCCACTGCAGGCAAGGAACAATTCAGTTCGATGGTTTATTTGTCTTACTTTTAAAAGTTATTTGCATTCGACTAAGCTAGTTACACAACTAACCGAATCGGAACCCAGAAACTCTGAGGAACACCTGTGATTATTAATGACAACGCTATCTAAACCTCAGGGTTCTTTTTGGATGGGGAGGGGGGTAGTTGCAGCTATTTGTTTACTCATGTGTTTTACTGTAGACGTAACCATTAACTTTAAAAATCTTGATAGAAATCATTGGGCAATAATAAAAGTGGAGATTTTCTTACCATGTTAAATTGGCTTTATTTGTGTACATCAGTAGATTACTGAATTCTAATAACGACACACCTTACTTGTTTTACTTTATTATATTACTTGCAAAACTGGCAATCTTTTTTAGAGAGAACATTTTAATTGAGCACTAGCTGCAATTATCATTCCCTAAATACATATTATATTGGTAATAACATCTTTGTAATCAATAATAATTAAATCCCATATTTACTGGAAATTCCTACATTTAACTTGCTCATTATATAAAAAACACAAATGCTAAGGCTAAGATGAAATAATTTTTAACATTAATTCATTAAACCAATAAATATAATCCCAAATATAATTGCTCAGTTTCAGAAATCATCCATTCAAATGTGAACAGTTCAAACTTACTATTGCATTACATAAACCATTAACACGCATTATTTGGCCGAGTGGTTTAAGGCACAGCTTAACTCTTAAGAGCTGGTTCACTGAGCATGGAATAGAATACCAATTATTACCAATATTTACACACCACCTACTTCTCCCTTTTTGCTTAAAGCAGGGTTTACTGTAAAGTTTTAGAAGAGGAAACCACTGCTCAATTCTGTTAATAAAATAGAGATATGCTTGTATTTACCATGCTAATATCAATTACACAATACAAAACATAAATTGCACGTTCATCATTTCATCATATCACAATTTTATGGCAGTTGTATCAGTACATAAGAGTTTACATCAGTGAGCTGCTGGATGACTTACGTATAAGCACCAAGCCAGAGTGTCTAATCATTTTTTTCAGCATTTCTTTTTAGAAATGATAAATATAGCAATCCAAACATTAACCAAAGCTTCTATCCAACCTTTCCAATTTTCTTTCTTACCTGGATGGATGGCTTGTTTAAATGACCTAGGTTTGATGTGGTTTGCCTTGGTTCATGTCCCAGAACCATCATATTGGCATTGATCAGTCTGAAGGCATCAATAACAACCTACGAAAACAAGATGTAATGTCAAATGTGTTCACAAACTGCAAGCAAAAGGGCAAAATCCACAACACATGCACATCTGCTTTTGGATATCTTCCAGATAATTTTAATGAAAAAACTAAAACAGAAGGAATTTCCTGCTGATCGCACCATAGGAAAAGTGCCATTTAAATTAGTATTTAAGTTGACAACAATTAATGGCAATTTTTGTGCAGGCCTTGTTCATCGTTTTAAATATTAAAAGAAAAACGTATGATTTTCAATGTAGGCTTTTATGAGACGCAAAATTGTATAGCAATGATTTCTATAGCTTATTGTTCCATACATGTTTTTCCACCCAGGTCTAATTTAATCAATGTGAATGACAAGGAGAGAAAAAGACTGAAAGTGAGCACTGGCTTAGGGAGTTTATCTAATGCCCAGTACTGTCACATCAAAGGCATGATCACTATACTCGAAATGACAACAAAATTATAGCCAGTAAGGAATGCAGCCCTAGTATACTGCTCAAGTCAGATGCTATTGCTTTTTCTGACTATAAAATATTCTTCCATGTCTGATGGATAAACATGACCCATCAGTGTTGTAATAAGGGCTCTGCAAACCCAGAGAAGAGTAAAGCCAAGGTTATTTGCGATTCATGACAGGTAGTGGCTTATATTACAGTGTCACTAAAATTTTTATGTGAATGCATTTAAGATTGCATCTAAGTTATTTATGTGATGTTATTGAAATAAATTTTTACAGACTTTATTTTGAACTTGTATTTATGACAAAATAAGAGCAAATAAGCATCCAGCATATATTTTTGCATCTTTGCTTTAAAGAAGGTGGTGATTTCAAATTTGCAGAAATGAACTAATAACTAATAATTTCTAGAACTTTTTTCTTTCCTAAATCTGGTTTGCTATTGTCACTAAGGATCAGTCTCTAATGTGGAAAGGAAAGCCAGTGGTCTACAGAGGACTGCCTGGACAGTTGTGGGTTTTAAACCCTTATTAGCTTACTTTCCCGAGATGAAGGTACTTGTTGTCCCTAGAGATCAGCTTCTGTTTCTCATTATTTTACACCTTTTAATGCTTAATAGCGGACATCTTTAAGAAAAGGATGTTAAAATTTGAGGCCTAGAAACAACATTAGTTTGATATCAACAGAGTCATGTTTTGTAATTGACAGTCAACAATTTCAGTGACAAAACTGAAATCTCCCTTCTGTGATGACAGGTGGACAAATGTCTTATTCTCTTCAATTCAGTTTATTGTCAAATGCAACGAAACGCTTATTTGCATGTATGCTCCAATACAAAGACATTAAGGAAACACCAAAAACAAACACAGAACAGCAGCAGCAACACATAACATAACATCCACCATGGGACAAGTCAGGTTTTCGTCCTCACAATTTCCATTGTGTATTCAAAGAGTAAGATACATATAGGATATACAAAATGGCAAATAATTCTGGTAATAACTTGGGGGTTTTGAAAGAACTGATCATTTTTAGTACAAGGTACAGAAAATGGTGAGATTGAGAATATGTATGCAAAAGAAGAAAATGGATTACAACAACATGCATGACTTAATAAAACGGTTCCCATTTAGAAGCAGCAGGTGCAGTGCATTGATTAACCTAAGCCAGAGAACCCCAGGTTTACTCATCTGTTCCTACTTTCTAGACAAACCTTGAATTCCTCTGAACTTTGACAATGACACTTTTTGGGTGGTGTAGTAGATTTTATTTAACCTCAGATACTCTGGCTATGATGAAGCATTCTTTCGGATTCCTATATTTCTGTGTAACAGCATCACATAAAACAAAACATTTCCGAATTTTTCCCCACCTAAAGCTCTAGTGCTGAATATTACATTTAAAGACATCAGAACCTAAACAACCACTATACTGTCATCTTGCTCTTTAGAGCATTTGTTCATGTATTTTTCCAGAGAATAACGTATTTACATGTACCATATAAAATAAATTTCTGTTATCTGGTATGAACAATGTGACTAAAATATTACAGTCACAGAATTCAAAATGTATGGACTAAATGATTTCCTAGTACTGTCAACAACCACTTAATATTTACACATGCAATATCTGCATGCTAACAATTTCATTTTAATCTATCGATGTAGTGTAGCAATCCAAGACCTGCACTAATCCTCAGTAAATGAGAAATTAAATTATCGCCAACAGTCTAATTTCATAAAAATGAATGATTTGTTTCATTTATTCTATGTAGTTTAATATTAACCTACAACCTGATGTTAGAACACATTAACTTGGCAAATGCAAGACAAAAATAGTTAACGGTGAATTCTGTATTACTAATTGCTTTTTTTGGAGCAGAGAATAAAATAAAATGCCTCATTAATGTCCAGTGTACTAATGAGGGGAGGGTGAAGTAGGTGTTAATGATTCTGTAACAATTCAGGTGGAGAAACTGTTGTGTTGTTGAAGAAAACTCATTTAAGTATTACAGAAATTCAGCACAACTAACCCAGTGCATCATGGACTAGTCAACACAGTTATGACAGAAATATTTTTACCTAGTCATTTGTCCATAGAGGCAAATATAATACAAAAGGGAAAAAAAAAACAACGATGGCCTTCTCATTGAGTACAGATTTGATGCTGCACATTTGGAAAATCTGTGATTTCAGCAGCATTTGTAACTCTTGTATTCACTACTTAATGAGGCAAACACTAAACATAATGCACTCCAATGAAATGGCATTTCCATCATAAATGTCTACAAGTGTAATCAAGGTACAACGATAAAATAATTCTTAAAGCAACATGCAGTCTGTTTGGAAGAATGTTTATACTATTTCATATCAGAATATATGGCTGTTATCTAGTTTTATTTTGTAAAGTTGAAACCAAATGCCTCATTACCAGTTTGGTTCTCAACACCTCTTTCCCAAGGCACACACGAGCCGAGACAATGCTAACTTTGAACCAAGCCTGGTCTTACACGACTTGCATATTGATAGCTATGGTAACTTCACATGGAGAGTAGCATGGAATAAAAGCTTCCTGGTGAGAGCACCAACCTGAGAAATATAGGTTGAATATAGAAATATATCTTAAGAGAAATATATTGGGATATTAATTATTTCTTATCTTTAGAACTGCCAATTATTTTTACACACCCACCCTATTTGGAATAGCCAGTGGTGTGTTTATTCATCGCTCCTAGCTTTGAACCCCGTGACTGCACACATGGGAGAAGAAGCAAGTTTAGGCAGACTCCTCTGACCCACCCACCTCTAATCCATTCGTTTTTTAGCACATCTTTTAAGGCAACACAACCCCATACCAGAGGTTCATCACTGGCTGTAGGAGAGGCGTGTCCCTCAGCTACAGCACCACATGCCTGTAAGTACCCTGGAAACCGCAGAGGTCACTGCCTTGCAGAGAACTTCTGAGTGACTAGTGCCATCCTACTCTCTATGTTGCTCAGGTAAAGGCCCAGGCCCGAACCTGTAATCATTGAGCTCAATCTGCACTTGGGTGAGCGCCTCTACTGATGAAACACTTGGGATGCCCATTTTTTTAAAACAAATCTGAGCACATACCTTATCATTTTGGATAGAAGTTTTCAGTTCTTAAATTGTAAACAAACCTCAGCTACTTTGCCAGACCCAGACTGAATGCGTCTTCCTCTAATCTACAGCACGGCGAGAAGCCATCTTCTTCGCACCGGCTGAAGCCAAGCGACGAGAAATGTCAGTAACTCCACCCCCAGCCGGGTTATGAAGCAAGAGTTTCACAGGCTAGATCACGTGCTACTCAGCAAAACAGCCAGTGGAAAACCAACAGGAACCGTGTATACAGAGCCCCATGGAGGTTAATCCTGTACTGTATAGTCACACTTCAGAAGCCTCCTTAGTTGTTGTATGACTCAAAAAACCACAGAAAACTTAAACAGGTCCTTATGGTATTTACATGATTTCTTTCGTTTTCTATTTTGAATCTTTCATTTAAAGGATTATCTTGGCTGCTTTGTAATGGATATGTAATTGTTAAGGTACTTGAAAAGTGTGAAAAGTTAATAAAACAACTCCAGTCCACTTTCAGCTACAAAAAATCAATGTTGTCAAATATACTATGTAATTCAAAGATGTTGCATGAAGTATAATTCTATTGTAGGTAAATCAAAGTATTTTCAGCACTCTGTGAAACTCCAGAAACTTGATATGCTAGTAATACACCTGTAATAGGAGTTAGCTTAATGTAATATACAAATTTCAATGTTTTGCACACTAAAACAGAATTTTATAAATATAACAAACAGAACATGTAAATAGTATAAATAAGTGGATGTTCAGAAATTGTCAATTTAATTATTTAGAAATAATGTTTCTAACCATTTACACTTAAAAACAAAAACTGAAAAAATACACAAAATTGATTTCATTTTTCATTTAATGGCCACCAACAGGTTTATCTGTACCACACAATATCTATTAAACCAGGGACATGTACGAATTTTTTTAAACGAATCGAAAGATATTATATCAAAAATCACAAAGTGGAGAAAAGGGCTAATGTCCCATCTAAAACTTCTTTTATCACCTGCAACTGACCTGTTATCAACTGTTCAGTTTGTTGCTGGTTTCTTTAATAATTAAGGGAAACGTGTGACCTTGGAAGTGCAGCTGGGGTTTGCGACCATTTTGTTATTTATGCTGCCATGCACTGTCAGACATCTACAAGTGAAAAACATCATCTACTGTCCCTGGTAAGCCCACGGCATAAAAAATTCAGGTAAATCTTACTTTTTATGCCATTTTTGATGAAAAGCGCACAGAAATGAAACTGACTTATGCCAAATGAATATCACTGGATCGCTGTGATTGTGGGGTTGATGTTTGTAACATTGAAATTATTTATAAAACATCAATTTTAGCTTAAGAAAAGCAATGCCATGAAGTGTGTGCATTTCCTTGGTCTCCTTAGAGATTTTCCACATATTTGGCCTCAAACCTGAAAGAAAATATCTATATTGCAACAATATTCAGCATTTCTTCTGTAAGGAGGTCAAAATGCTACACTGTTTCTCACACAACTTAGACATTGCTATAGCCCTGAAATCTGCATGCAAAGCTTAGGCCAAAAGAAAGAAAAAGAGCATTGAGATTTTATTTGCAAACTGCACACATTTGCAAACCAATTTAGCAAATTAGATGTAATTGAAAAAAGATTTTACAATTAAAATGTATTTATCAATTATTAGCAGAGGACAAATCAAAAGCAATTAATAATGTAAATAGTGCATTAATATCTCAAAATGTTAAATGATACACAACATCTGACTGGTTTAAATAAAATGTCTGAAAATTGTCTGAGCCATTTCTGATGATGACAATTAGGCAGTGCAAATCAAGCACTAAACCAGTAATTAAATTATAAATCATTTTGTATAAAAAGCTGTTGCTTATTGAAATGAAAAAAAGACCTTGTGGAACAGTGTGTCTAAAACCTAAGGACAGCACAGAATGCTGTTTTGGAATCTGAAAAGGGAGTGAACAATAGATTGATTGCCATATTACAACCGTAGACTCAATTAAAATAGCAGGCTGAAATCACAGTCGAATGAGAAAGTCATTAAAAATGCAGCGTGAAAAGTGCAGCCTGAGGATTATCGCTCAAACTCATGTTTAATTTATAGAGTTGCAACACAGTCAGTCTTTTTTTATTCTCAAGCAAAACAGGTTTAATACCAAAATAATTGTGGCAGATAAAAAAAAATCTGTAGTGTGATATTATGAAAAGGACCAGTAGAGAATCCATGTAAAAAAATATTTTAAATATTTAAAAATCAGGCAAAAAATAAAGCAATTGAGAATAAAGAAAAGCTTTCTGTTTAAGGTCTTTAAAAACAGACATCTGTTGTGCTAAGGCTTTAATGATGTATCATATACATCATTTTTGAGTACAGACATGAAATACATTTAATACAGAAAATGTTTTCACCAATACTTGTGTAGAAATTAGATTAATATCTCAAAAAATATATAGTAAACCATAGGGGTACATGCTGGAACAACACGCCCCAGCAGAAGTTTAATGCAGTAAAGCCCTAAGTCAATTTCTTTATGTGCTGCAGTCTTTCTTATTCACCCTCCCAATGGCAAAGCAAAATCGAATTGCCTCTCACATTTAGAGACAGCTCTGTGAAGGTGATAATAGAGCTGCTCCCTGCTGTCTGGAGGCAGGAAATAGGAAAATGGCATATGGGGCCAAAATAGGAATAGAAAAGAAAGACGACCAAACAAGGGGGAAAAAGAAATAAAGGTTAACATAATCCAGAATTTTATCAAGATGAAGTATGGTTATTACTGCAAACCTAAACAGTATATCAAATCCTAAACTATCTATTTTGAATACCCATCAGCAATTAAAACACATTCACACATTATTTAAATCCAGTAGTGTTCCTTATTGAGTTGGAGAATAATATTAATTTTATAAATGAAAAGAATGTTAAGCCTTACTCAGAAATAAAATAAGGCTGCATGCAGGATACCTTTCACTATGAACTTAAATACACTAAAATTACAGTTTGCATTTTTTTTTCAAACTAGTAAACAGCATTACAGTACAGTGACATTTTTTAAAATGTATATGTTGTGAAATTAAAATTGAAAACACAACAGTGCCAAAATCAGAATGCCTCTATATAAAATATATGCACTCACCAAACAATGCCACACAAAAGACTAAAACAACTTACTTTTCTTGCATGAATATGCACAGATAAAAATTGACAGTACCTTTCCTTTAACACTCTGAATAGGGTCCACTACTACAGCAACAGCCCGCTCTGACAGGGCTTCAAAGCTCTGCTGAGTGTTGATATCCACGCCAGACAGCCAGCACCCAAAGCCAGGGTGACTGTGGTACCAACCAACCACCATCTCTGGCCTGAAACAGACAGGGCATTGAGAGGAAGAGCCTTAACTGTACAGAGAATGAACTCCACACTCAAAATGAAAGAGGATCTCAACAAAATGGGTATAAATTGGGCAGGGTACAGGGAAACACAGGTGTGAAAAAAAACATGGGTAAAAAAATGCTTCTTTCATCATGCTATAGTGAAAACATGAAAATGAAGAAAGTGCGACAAAGGAGTGTTATCATTAAGGGGATGTGCATTAGCAGTGGAAGATCATGCTTTCAATTTTTCACCCTGTTACCACACCTTCTCTGAGCCAGTTTTTACCCTTTCAGCACTTGAGACTGAATATCCACCCTTTAAATATCAATTAAATCAGCAGTGGGACTAAGAACTCCGTCAAGAAGCAATTTGCACTATGTTGCTGGGCTGCTGAGCCTTTTGTTCACATTAATTTTGAAGTTTTTCACAGTAAAGGTATTTGAGCAAGCAGATGACAACTGTTGAAGGGCATAAATGGTATAACATATGACTATAATACTGTCTTATGTCTTCATAGTAAAAAATACAAATGCATATTACCAGCCAAGTGCGCGCACACAAATTAGCAGCTACAAAAAATGTAAACAAATTGTACTAATATACAATAAAAATAATGCATATTTACCTTCCAGTCTGCTTAAGCATATCTAACATTTTAGCTTGAAAGACAGGGTCTACTGCTTCAACACTGACTCCCTGTTTAAAAAAGCAATTTCATTAGTCCTTTTTTAACAGCCTATAAAACAAAATTCCCCCCAAAAACTTGTCCCCCAGATCTGTGCGAAACGAATATGTATGAGAATAGAATAGTGTATATGACTCCTTCACAGTGTCACTTTAATACCACAATGAAGGAAGTGAATAACACCACAAATGCCTAACAATTTAGATTTTTATTGAAACATCTAAATTAGGCACAGCTTTTTTAGCAATAAAAATGCAAATTACAGCAACCAATTACAGCACACCTCAAAAGATTAAAACTAAAAGAAAAATTACCTTTAAAGTTACTAATGACTGCTACACATAAGTGTTTTGATATCCCCATTTTTTTTTAAAAAGGCACATATGCTACATATGTCAAACAGCTACATATGCTGATTTTTTTAACTGTGTGATGAACAGACAAAAGCTTAAATTTGTAGATTGATATTGTGAATGCCTCTGCACTTTTACTTTAAAAATGATTAATATAATAAAAAAAGAGTGCTCACTGTTCCTGATTGAGGCATAGCAAACACATCAATCACTCTGACGGTGTAGTCATCCACAAATTCCCCCAGCATCAAACCCATGACTTCCATCGGAACACCAGCCCGCCCATGTTTCAACATCTGTGTAATAAAAAATTACAGTAATGGAAAGATTTAAAATGAGTTCTAAACATTAGCAAACAAACACAATGAAAATGCATCTTACCTTACTACAATTTTGCTACAAGTAATTATAAACAATGGTTAATTAAGTAACCTGTTTCTCAATCAACATCACGTCATTAATAGTTGTCAGAGCAGCAGTTAAAGACTTTTAGTGCCACATGTCACAGGCACTTTTTTTCTTTAAAGCAGCCTCCAGGATAATTTGAACCTGACAAGTTATCACTATAATGCGGAGGTGACATGACACGGTCTTCAAAGGCAAAATAATCAATGTGAGCGACAAAGAAACAAAACCAACAGTGATTTGAAGTATTTCACTTAGTAGTTCTTAAGCATAACAAAATGAAGCATCAAAGTTAATAAAGCAAAATAAAAAAAAACGTTTTGATTAATTATTTTGTGGGTTTCATGAATATTCATTTTCTTACCTTCAGCAACGCAAGGGAAGAAATGTACACTTGTTCTGCTGTATCTACTGCTGGGGCATCGGTTGGAGGACCCTGAATGAAAAAAAACGCATACTTTCTACACAATTTCTAGGATTTTTGTTTTATACAGAAAGAAAGCTGCAAGATTTAAAATGTTATAGTTTTGAGATACATAGGACAGCTTATATACCCATACATGGTGGTTTCCTTCTCTGGTTATAATGGGAGATCAATTTCCCTCTTGAACTATCTCTGGATATGGTATCGAATTCAAAAACAGTAATACTCCTGTATCATTTCAATCATGTAACAGAAACTAATTCCACTACTGTTACATTAGGCTAGCAAGCTTTAATGAATTTTCAGGAGTAATAGAAAAGGGGCAATAAAATATATTGTAAATCAACCTTTTTACTTGTACTTAAAAATGAAATTTAAGTATCTAGCACATTCACAAATATGAAATGAATTCATAGGATAGTGAGATTCCCCTAGTTTTAATTGCATAGCACTCATGTACAGTACGGAACATATTCATACACATCACAAGCCATTACTGGTTATACTGACAAGCTTGGTTTAAAAGCTGTGTGTTGGTATAGTATTAAAAACAAAAAGTATCTAATCACCTAAGCTAATACACAGCCTGCCTAGTGACGTAAACCACTGTCATTTTCCCTTTGTCAAAAGTCTTTGATTCAGCAATTATCTGTGTGATTCTAATGGTGGTGTGAAGTAAACACCACTGGGCTGAGTAATAATCAACACAGCAAACAACAATCTTCTTGGCACTAGCAGTTTGAGTTCTAAAGATAACTTGCAGATTAGGGCATTGGGAACACTTTGCAGGTATCTGCCACAGGTACAGCAGGAGAGAATTGTATTCACTATCCCCAGGTAGAAAAGCTGTGAACAAAATACACAGCTATTTGTCTTGCGCTAAATTAAAAAAAATTAACACAATTTCTTCCAGATCATCAGTACACTGTCAGACACTGCTAAACATGTTTTTGCACAAGTTTTTATTCCACTTTTATTAACAAATGCAATGTGTCCTTTATATAGGCAAAAATGAAACCAAGATGAATTGCTTTGTCTTCTAACAAGTCTGACTGTAAAGCTTGACCTGATTTTGCTCACTATGGTCTCATAGCTAGGTTTTCCTCCAAATTTTTACAAAATGCCACATTGTCACATTTTTCCATTATAAAGTTTCATTTTTGCACTTTTTTTGTGCCAGAAGGGGAAAGAGTAGGGGGCGTTGTTTGGAAGAATACTGTAGCTACTCTAAGCATAAGAACTTGAAATTAGGTCGGATTTTTTCCCCTTAGATGTGTACATGTACATATGAGCTAGCATTTCAATTCTGAAAATGTCTACACCTCATTTTCTCTCCATCTTGACAGCATCTGCTCAGGTACTAAGTGGGGTTGTGTACAGAGAGTACATATGTAATTCTACACAGCCTTATGCATGCCAGATGAAATCTTGTGTTTTTAAATTTTCTGACATTTGGAGAAAAAGGTTAATTATTTTGTCATAATAGCTGCAATGCAGGGTATGTCTGTGATGCATTGTGAGTCACTTTTTCACAATCTTTAAAATACAGTGACGTGATAATATAGGCTTTTAGGGCTGGGCGATATGGCCAAAAACATTATCACGATAAAAATTTTCATATCACTCGATATGGATAATTATCACAATAAATGTCAAATCATTATTTCTTTCAAGTTTAAAGGCAGATTTTTTTCTCCTGAGTGAAAGTTGAAGAAACCAGACAGTTAATTGGTAAATTAAACAACTCTTTATTTTAAGAACACAACAAACACTTGCCAAACAGCAGAAACATTAAATTAATCTGAGGTAAAGAGTATTCAAGTCTTTTTTATGTCAAAATATATATCTTAATAGAAAAATTAAATACTGCAGTGTGATAAAACACACATAGAAGATGGCTCAGACAGACTGCAAAGTTTAAAGTGCTCTGTTTTATGTCTGATCGTAAAAAGCCAAAATATCTCCAAATTACCGAAGTTGAATGACCTTTTCTATCGACGATGTCATCGTCCTTCGAGCTGGTCGTGGGCAGCACTACATTTGCTTCAGTGTCGCTCATTTCTCCACTCTAACTACAATCCTGTCAACCACTACCGCGTGGGTAAACAAGACCACGTTAGCTGCCTGGTCTGCAACACGCACACACACTCGCTCAGTATTTTGTGCGCACGCGCATATCATGCGCCAAGCATAAACATATATCGAACATTTATCAAACTTTTGTTAAAATTATATCGAGGAAAATTATATCGCGATAATTATCGTTATCGAATTATCGCCCAGCCCTATAGGCTTTCACCACTTTTTATTTAAAATGCATATCTTAGTTTTTCAAAGTTTCAAAGAATCAGTTAAATTTCCCTTTACTGGTCAGAAATTACAGTGAGATCACTGTATAAACTCCAGGAAATGTCCGTGACACTAAGTAATCAGATGTAAAAACAACGTCAATTTGTGATTGGCCATGTGCTTGCGATTAATGAAATGCAGCTGTTTTTCAGGTGCCAAAATACAAATGTCTTCAAACTAGGAGGGTGTGACAGAAAAGGGAAGACAAAGGAGCTCTTCCGTTTTAATTAAGAGCAAAACCGTTTGAACAAATAACACAAGCTAATGCAAAGTAGCCTAAAGAGATTAAAACCAACAATCAATGTCATTGAAGAAAGCCATTTCAATGATAAAATAATCAGCTTTACAGTGTCATAGTATACACAGGATTTAAAAAGTGCAAAACCTCCCAAGTCGCTCAACCCGTAAATGTGCTCATTTGAGTGTGGGGTGAGCTTGACGATCACAGGTTCAAGCCTGAGTCACGTCACTAGCCGACTGGCACGATCCCGCAATCGGCGGTACACAATTATCAAAAGTAGGTGGGATTAGTGAGAACGCTTGATTCACAGAGACCACTGTAGCCACCTAGATGCATACACGCATGTGGTGCTATTGGTGAGGGCTGTACCTCCTTTACTGGGCTATGACAAGTCAGAAGTGTTAGAAACCAAATGTCTCATTGGTAGGCGGCTTAGAAGAGCCTGCCTTCACTTTCTCATTTTCCTTTCTGCCGTTGTGTAAATTGCGGCAACAATTTGAGGAAAAACACACAATTGGCTTGTTTAGATTGGAAAAGTATCATAAAAATAAAGGTGATTCAATTAAAAAAAAAAGAAAATAATGGTCTTGTACATTGACTAATCACTGCACATGCTTGGACCGACCGGGAGAATTTTTAGTCAAAGGAATTTTAATACCAAACCAAGAACTTCTGAAGACTAGCTATTAAAATAGATACAAACAATACTGATTAAATATCAACCAGTAATGGCTTTGTAGATGTTGTATGTTTATTTGACTAATTTCACTAAAATTTTTTAAACATTCTATTTTTGTCTTCTATCTTGTGACAAAAAACACAAATCACTTTTTTACTATAAGGTTAAAAAACCTTTAGTAAATAAAACCACAAGGTATAGAGAGCCCAAAACTTTATCATATAAATTAATCTTCAAAAGGTTATACATCAAATTCTTTTCAATATTATGTTTAGCACCCTAACCAGTAAAGCTCTGCTTTATTCAAATGTATGTGGATAAACAGAAAATTCATCCTCTAATGCACTTTTCCAGGGCAAATAGAAAGTTACAAAAACCTCTTTTTAGATTTCACGCTAAATGATACATATGTTGCTCATTTTAAGTTAGATATTTATTAAGTCTAATATGTACTTGTTTTAGATTTAAGCAAAAAGTCACGATTCTGACTTCCTAACCATACATGTGGCAGAAGAAGTGATTCACCATCACATCCCCTTAGAACTGGCTGACGATTTCACAGGATACTTCCTAATTGTTTTCCGACTGAGGAAAAGTATAAAATTCCTTATCTGTACACCTTGCCAAAGTGTCCTCATGGAATGCTTATACTTATTCAATTTTCAATACGGAAAGCTTGCATTTTTCTCAGCTAGTTAACTGGTGGTCAATGCGATTTAAACAAAACTAGACAGACTTGTTTAAGAGATCAGAGGCTGATACCGAGCTAGATAGAATTATTTGTTATTAACAGTGTTAATACATTTATAGGTAGTACACATTAAGAACAACATTTGTGCTTCAGGTCTAAAGCACTAACTGCTGTTTTGGGTCTTCATTTAGGCATACTTTTTACCAGAAAAAAAGCTATCAATTTAGAAAGCTAATTAAAATACCTGTTTATTCTAAGCATTAAATAGCAAATGATTAACATTTTAAAATATACAACTCATGCAACTCAAATGTTTGATAAAACCACAAACCACAAAGACAAAGAAACAGCATGCTCATTGGCACAAGAGTGATAGATCTCCAGAGGACTGATTAGACAAACAGAAACCAGCAACATTACATATGGTATGCCATTTTCACAGCTTCAGGATTAAGAAACGTAAAATGTTTCCTCTCACCAAGAAAGGCGGATGAAGCCAGATTTACAATGACTCTGACTGCCATGCAAAAAAAAATGTAATGTCGTCTCAAATTTCACAAAATAATTGTTTACTTAAAATAACTTCAGAATATGTAGCACTTTTTATAAAAGGACTGAATATCATTTATTCTTTCAGAAATCATTGTCATCATCATCAAGATCAAGCAGCATGGCTCATAAAATATACTAGCAGATTCTGGGAGAAAAACTTGGGCATTAATGAAGCCCTCCACCCACTACTGTGAGGAAGTGTCAGTCAGTAAACTGGTCTGCCAGCATGGCTTTAAACTTTGCCCCAGCCAGATGGTTTATTAACACTCTACTAAATAGCTGGATTTGTGGGTAAACCTTAGTAATACAGATCACATCTATATATAAAAGCTACATATATCAAAAGGATAAATTGCCTTTATTTGATATCATAATACATTTTGGAAAGTGTGTTTTTTATTTTTTCAACAGTGGTTGAAATGATAATCTTGCTCTTAAATATTTAAGTAAAACCACTAGAAATAGAATGTGGTATTTGGACTGCCTGAAGCTGCTCTTGTTGACAAAGTGTTAAGAAAAGGCATTTGTCATCGTAACAGCACAAAGCTAGCACCTCAAAGTGTTATCCACAAAGTCCTTCTCTGCAAATTTGTTAACGCTATTAGATAGATTACTCCACCTTTCCCATGGTGTGAACCGGTATCAATTATTGAGCCATTCTTTGATTATTATATTTTAATAAAATACCTGCTGATTAATTGCGAGCCAAGGTGTTATTGTGAGACTGGGTCACTGGCACTATTTACTTTACACTCACATGAAGCAGCATACAATGATTATTTTATTAATACCAAGACGTTGCAGAATAGGAATGTCCACATTACACACTTCCAAAGGTGTTTCTGCATTTGCTCTATTTTTTAATCATTAACCTCTCTAAGCACTTCTACCTGTAAAAGGGACTCAAAGGAACACTATGCCCATTGTGATTTTCACCTGGTGTGTTGGAAAATTCACACCCGCCTAAAGTGTTGTTTAGCACACCAGTCCAGTGTTACAAACATACACGGAAAAGCACATAAATGCATAAGAAACCACTCGGAAATAATCAGTAAGAGATATAATATTCCACCAGAAAAAGAAAGAGTAATGTCTTCCTACTTTGGTGAGACTAAAATGTTTTAAACATATCTTATTATGTCTTTTACTTTTTTAAATATATGTCTAGTTCTTTTCCCTGGTTTGACATTTATCAAAAATAGCGGTCATGTAGTTAACTACTGCACAGTTTCATGACAGCCTTACATTTTGTTATTTTTCTACAGAGTGCATCTTTCTTTTTAAGAAAATAAAGATCTAAATCCAGCCTTTCCAAATCAACACTCCTCTTCATTTGATTGGAACAAGGACATTTCCAAAATTCTGGTTCACACAAAATGCATCTCATTCTCATGAAGCAGAAGATAATAGTAGATTTAAATCTTTGAAAGTACTGAATATTCAAAGAGCAAAAGCGGAAAACAAACTGCATGTAAACCAATTCCTCCTCTCACCGCTTCTGTGATATTCAGAGGCAACCTGTTATTGGAGGTGTTAATTGGCAAATTCAGTACAAGTCAGGAGCATGTTCCCTGTCGTCCTAGCCCAGCAAGGCTAGGTCATTAAACTGGAAATGAATTCTTTCATGCTGTCTTAACCCTTTAAATGCATGGCTTGCTATAGGTCTTTCCAGCTTTATAAAAGTATAGGCACAAAACATAACTGGCAGTCAAGACAAAAAAATTCTGCAATATAATTTTCATTACTTTATTGCATTTCAGGTTAACAATTCCAGGTGAAATCTAAAATCCTGAGTGCAACAATTAAATATATTCAAAGCATTTATTTGATTAAAGCTCGCTTAGCTGACTGTAGATCTGCATTTCAGAGAACTCATTAAGATTTGAATACATCAACTAAAACATATGGAAAAGTATGCTGCATTTGTATTCACCTTTGGAGATCAAACTGCAATTAACACTTAGCACCACAGTAACAGGCACTGTTTCAAAATATAGCTACAGTAGCTGGAACATTGTAAAAAAAATCAAAAACTGAATTTACTAAGAATCACAATATCATATTCATTCTTTGAAGAATTGCATTATACATTCCAGAGCAAGAAAGTGCTCAAATTATGGAATGTTTCATAAAAAATAATTTCCATTACCACATTACAATGGATTCTCATGTTAACCCTTTTTCTTCCCCCCAAAAAATCTAATCTAATTCTAGGCTAGCAACTATACAATTATACTAATTACAAATGATAAAATTATTCTAAGCTAAGGAGTAACATTTTTGTTTCTGCCTTTAGATCAGTTTTACACCTGGGTGTAATTCTTCAGTTTTTATAGTGTTTGTGTTTATTTGTATTTCAGGATCAAGCACACAAACAGAAGGCTTCTACCACAACACTTATATTTGTGAAGCCTGAGAGATGAACGTTGAGTGTACTCATACTTAACAGTTTACAGATTGGCTTAGAATGTCCCGACGCAGCATTTACACAATCAAAACTCAATGCACAACAAAGATAAACACCTGAAAATACTTTGAATATATTGTAGTGCATAAGTAAAGTATAATAAAAAAAAATTCAAATTAATCTTTTCCAGACTCATCAACTATAAATATAAAACTCTGTTTAACACTTGAATGTATTTCACTTTTGGAATTGTCCCATTTCTTTTTCTGAAGACAATTAAGACAAGGCACAACAGGAAAGTTTTGCATTTAAAATGTGTATATATATATAGGCTGTATAAGACATTTAGCGAATAGGAAGAATTGTCCTACTTTTTTAAAATTATTTCACTGTACTGCTGACATAGAACAGTTTGACAGTACCTGTTGCTTTGCTTAACTATATAACATCCCACTTTAAGTGGCTGTAGAATGCTATAAGTGGAAAGAAATTCAATGTCAGAATTAAAAAGCAGTCTGTTATCGGACATGCTCATGACACAATAGCCTTACATAAATTACCCAGTTCACAAGTCTGGCATAATGTTTAGATGCCATCCAGGCAGCCCCCCCAGACTTGGAGAATCTCCTTTGGGATTCTTGTTGAGATCTCGCCGCTACCTCTGTCATCACATTCTGTATCTGCCAAAATTACTCTCCAAGATCAGAGTTTTAAAATCACCACAGAAACAAACAAGGGGATAGCGACAATTCCTTGCTTTCCGTCCATACAAGGTATCAATAGGTTGTGATTCAATTTGAATGCGACCCATGGCACCCTCAGAGACTGTTGCTGCCAATTCAATGACTTGCAAAGCAGCACATGCATTACACACTGTTACTCTTAAAATTGCTGTACATCTGAGTTTGAGAGGTGGCACTCTAGTTTTGTCCGTTTTATGTTTCTAGTTATTTCAGACTACATTAAGTGACCTTCTAAACTGTGAAAATGGCATTGCCACAAACTGTAGACACATCTACACACTTTCACTATTAATGGGCTTATTTCAGTGAAATATGTATCATATCCAAGGACAAAAGACATTGTGGTCGATTCTATTTCTTACACTGTAATGTTCAGCTTCCATCTGCTTATTTCAAAGAAACTATTCCACACGTCACTTAAACTTGAGAGCAAAGGGAAATTGCTGGGGGAAAACTGACACCTCACCTGACCCAGTCCAGGCATCCCACCACCAAGCCTCAGGAGTCTGTCCATGTTTCTTTAAAAGAGGAGAAATGCAAAAGTTATTATGCCTGCAACTTTCAACACAGTAATTCACCTTCAATCTTTAAATGTCAAAAATATTGGTGGTAATTACTACACAACATCAGATTTCCTGTTAATTAACACCACATTCTAATTCAAGAATCTGCCTTCCTTGCTAATTAACAGAATCATTTTTTGCTTTGTTTTGAAGGTTACCTTGGTTTACTGCAGGGCTATACCTATAGAGTTTTCTCAACCAGATGAGTTGTACTCTTCATGCTTTTGAAGGCTGCCTCTCCTTCCAAAGTAATAGCTTTGGAATACCTAAGGCAACTCTTATTTTAAAATTAAGTGAAAAATAAGGTTTCACTACACATTAGGGAGAAATCTTGATTAGTAACTCTGATGTTAATTATCTTGCAGCTTGTCAGATATAATCAATACCTCATGTGATATGTGGTGTCAAATGATATAAATCTCTAAACAAATGAGTGTTTAATTTGTATTTCACGTCATGTAAAGCACAGCTTTATGTATGTTACTACTGGATACCATAACAGTTCAGTGCAGCTTCAAGAAGAGATGTCTGTAATAATCGATCACAAACCAGACCCTGATTTTAAGACTTTTTAATAAATAAACCTAACAGTACACAATCCAAGCTTACCACTTGTCATAAAATTTGGATTTCTGGATAAATGTGCATTTTAAAGTAAAAAGTGAGTAAAATGAATGCTTGTTGTAACACAAATTCAGAGAATTTCATATAATTGTCTTCAAATCAGTATTAAGATTAATTAAGAAAATTCATTCTTCCATCTGTTTTAATTGAAAAAGTGAATTACACAGGTGTCACGTTCATTATCGTCATTCCTTCTGTTCAACTTCAGCCTGCTTCAGGCACTGTTTTTCAGATGCAGAGTGGAATAAAATAAGAGGAGGTGTTCACACTAATTCTAGGAAAAGCTGTGCGCTTTTCCAGGAGTGGACTGGATGAATTAAATGGTGATGCAATAGTACTTCCAGTATCTGACAGACCATGTTGACAGCAGTGTTTCACCATGTACGGTGACCTACATAATACTGCTGTAGTCCTTAGAACAGCCATTGAAAAATGACCAGGAGGGGCTCTGGATAGTTCTAATACGATTTAGTTGTTGCGATATAACCCTGTAGAAGGCAAAGTTATTGAGCCAACAAAGATAAGTGAAATAAACAGGAGATGTACAAAGAATTCACAGATTTATATTTAAAAAAAAACATAAGCACTTATGTTGTGTTTTTTATTTTGACCTTATTTTTTGGTAATTTTGGTATTTGGTATTTGTCCCACTGTAGCTCACAAACACAGTCTTCATCTAGAGACCCCATATACCGAGGCAGAAGGCGGGTCTCATTTTCTTTGAGCAGGGATTACTAAGATTTTTTTCACTCAGAGATAGAAATTACCTTTTGAGGTACCCAGAACTAGTACTTAGCACAAACGATCTGCTGAACAAATGTAACCCTTCTCATCATGTTCTTCACTCTCTAATGAATTGACTGCTTAAAAACACATAAAGGCACTAACAGAATCATGTATTAAAATATGAGTGCATGCAGAATTACTATTACACAATCTCTTAGTGCCTTATTGATCAGGTCAGGCTCAGTACGGTTTTATTTTACTGACTAAGCAGTGGAAAATTCACATTAATTTTGCACGGATCTATGAACAGTTCACAATATGAAGAAGAAACAGGGATGTCAACATCAGCATTTATCTTCTGTATTTTGTACCTGCACTTCCATATTCTCTCGTTACGTTAACTATTATCTTTCCATTCTCTTAGCTGTACTGTTTTCTTTCTTCCCATTGCTATTTTGTCCCCCCACCACAGGATGCTTTTTTAGTAATTATACATTATAGAAATTATCAGGTGATCACAACTGAATCCACACACATTAAAAGTATAAAAATAGAGCAAGGCAGTCAAGTCACAGACATGATAATCTTATTTCAGACCCACTTTTGAAGAGTGGTTTCTTCCTAACACTAGCTAAACACTGATGGTGTGCTAAGTGGACATTAAATTGAAGGTGTAAATTACTTTCTGCGTTTCTACATTCCAATCCATTTCTACATTCCATGGGCTTGGTGAAAGGTTTGCCTTAAAAACTTAAACACCAGTGATTTCCATCACTCTAGTAACCTCTGGGACAGAAGTCAGCAACCTAAGGCATGCGTGCTATTATTGGCTCACAAAGGGATTTTTAACAATGTGCACTTGCAATAAAAGTCTAATTAACAAAGAAAGTAAGTTAAAAATGAATAAAGCAATACTTGACGTTCCCAATAATGGCTCTTTGGTAAAGAAAAAATGATGCAATTGACATTTTACTGCACTGTTTTTAACGGGGTAAGCTTATCGTTTTCACAGAAAAGCTCACAATCATTGCAGCTGATACATTTTTTTACACTTAAGTGTAAAGACAAACATTTTGGACAAAATGGCAGCTGCTATGAAAGTTAGATGTTGGCTCATTTCTGCCCTTTTAGAGAGATGATTATGGATTTGTTCAACACAAGACCATGTGTTCGGGCTCTAAGCTGTGCAGACAAGGCGGAGACTATTAAACGTACCAATGTCTGCTAGATCAGAGGAGTGATGCATAAGTGAAATGGCTGAAAAATGGTAACAATCAACAGACACTGGCATTAAAAGATGAAGTATTTAGTGTTGCACATGAGTGCATTGATATAAACGACGTACCGCAATTAGCAATTCTTGCAAGGTTCTGTGACTCAGATGGAATTCGAGAAGAGCTGTAATGTCTAAAAACCATGCAAGGTACAACTACAGAGTGAGAAAGAGCTAAGACACGTATGTATTATGTCGTGGAATATTTTCTGTGACAACTGCCAGTGCCCTTGCTATGAGAAAATAGAAGGTTTTTGCAAAGATCGCTGCGGATCACACTGGCATCCCACAGTAAATTTTCATCTTATTATTGAAAAAATCTTTGTGCCAAGATTTCAAATTATGATCTCAATAATGTAATGACTACAGGGGTGAAGATAGCAAATTTTCTGTTCCTCGGTTTGCCTTGAAGCTGAAGGAGATGGACGTCCACATTCTCTCATATTTAAAGAGGGAGAGTTCTCATGAATCGCGACATGGCCCTTCCTGCTCACTAGTCACTGTAATGACTAATGTAATGTGATATAATGTGCAAATTAAGTACAGGTATTACTTAATTCCTGGTATTAGCAGCAGATATTTCAGTACAGAAAGTTTCCAATGTGATCTGCATGGAGAGTTAACAAGTAAATTCTATTTATTAGTAAAATCACAGCAAAATTGAGAACAATATTTCTACTGTATTCACAGAGATGGATTCACAAGCCTGCTTGTTTACAGTGTAATAAGGCTGCAGCATGTCACCGGAAGCTTTGTTGCCTAGTTCTAAACAGCAGAGAATAGTGATGTGCATTCCTGGAAATTTGTATCTATTTTGTGATGTAAATTGGAGGTTTCACAAGTTACTATGTACATTTTACTTTTATTGTAGTTTGAAATTCACTCAGCAATGCTGATTCTTTCTAACCCTAACATGTAAAAATAGCATCACAGTTCCCCTTTAAAGTGTCAAGCTATAAGCTTAAGTTTAGAGAACTCAGAAAGGTAAAGCAAGTATAAGGATCACACTAAATGGTAAGGCATGCACATAAGATCTAAAATCAATAAATTAATTTTAATATCATGTTTTAATTACTAAAAATTTAAGTAGAGGTATTCCTGACATTCAAAAAGTATCAATGGCACACAAATCCATAAAAATAACTGAATGGGCTCACCCTTGATACCTTGGCCCCTTCTGAATGGTTGATAAGCCCTATTCTAGTTCATCTCAGCATTACCGAGAGGTATCAAGACACCATTTATTTCTATTTTTTTTACAAAGTTTAACAATAAAAAGAACATTCCCTGGGAACCATGAAGAAATGGTTAAACAGATAGATTCCTTGCATTCTATAAGCTACAGTCATACAAGATGGGCCTTCTCTCATTTGTACGCCTTATATAGAAAAACTGCATTTTTGTTCTGACAGTTTTGTAACTTTTTACCCTCTACAATCTAGAATTTGCAGCTCTTAAATATAGCTTGCACTTAAAAAGGAGAGACAGAGATAGTCTCTCCAAGACATAGCTTGATATGTATAACCTTCTCTTATTAAAAACAATGTGATCATGCATCACTAACAAGAGAGCTGAAGCACTACTGGAAGGACAGATAACACTACAAGCTCACAGGTGCTCAAGCAAGCCACAGGGGCCACCGTCATTGATACTGGCTAATGAAACAGCAATATCCAGACTGTTGAGCTCTGGGTGGGCACTTTCACTGGCTGAATAGCTAGGAAACCCAAACCTACAGTTTTACAGACCTACAATCTTTTGTGTTTGTCAGGTTACATCATTGTTCTATCCAGATTAGGCCCTTAAATTCCTGAAACTATAATCCAGAGTATTGGTTTTAACTCCTGGTTTAAAAAGTTAAGGACAAAAAAGGGAAACATGGGATAAATTAGTACTTCACAACTGAAACAATACCAAAGGCTGATAAGAGAAAGCAATGCTTGCTCACCATCTAGGCCCAGTTTTCTCTCTCAATACTATCTAAAGATCAAACACTAGTTTATGGTACTGTTCTTACTATATACAGAATATGGCACAAACCCACAACCAGGTGTGTCACTTTTCAAGACATAAGTGTTGAAAAGTAACCCCTTATTGAAATCCCCACTAACATGCATTTCAGCAGAGTAAATTTATAAAAATAATTCAGGACACAAACTTAAAAAAAAACTGTACATGACTATTACAATGACCACTGCATAAAATAACAAGTGTGTACCAAGCACAAAATATAAGGAACAGATTTTGAGGAAATAAACTTGAGGAAACCTTAACTGTACTCAAGAAAGGCCAAAGCATGTTTCTTAATATCATAAAACCCATTAAGAGTTACCACACAAAAAAGAAACATGCTTCATGGTTAGTCTTCAAATCAGAGCAGCATAAATATGGCACATTAAAAAAAAATACATGAAGCTATATAGCACAACCTGCAAGACATATTAAGTCATGATAAATTATGAATTTGTATAGTGCTTTTTATTTCAAAGGATACCAAAGCACAACCAATTCAGCTAAAACTGAAGAGCAGCACTACTATTAACACGTCTTAACATTTGTACCCAATACAGTGGGACATTTTATTGGAGCAATACAAGTGAAGGAATGTGGGCGAGATAAAACTGCATGACTGCATCTGGAATTTCAAACTACAAATTGCCACTTATGAGTCCAGAACCAGTACCCAACACAGATGCCCCACAGCAAATCTGGTGAAGTACTTACAAATTACTTTATTGAATTAAGGGAGATTTAGGGAGGCAACATTACACAAGTCCAGAATGGAATTAGCCACGACAGCTCAGTTTAGAACCCACATCATCTAAACACCACTAGGGGACATATAATGACCAAGCAGTCAGGTTTAAGGTCTCCTTCAAAGGACAAAATCACCCATAGCACAATCTCTCCTGTAACCATACTGGAGAATTGGTCTAAAAACTCTGGTCTACAGAGAAGAGTGCCACCTACTGGTCCACCAGCAACAATAGTAGCAGAAAGCTGGTTTCATTAGGTCTCCTATCCCAGTAATGACCAGACAAACACTGCTTAGTTTTGGGGATTTGATGAGATCATGCAACAGGGCAGCAATATTGCTGTGTCACTATGTGTCAACTATATTACAAAATTAAAATCACAAATGTATACACATTTATTAATTGTCTACAACACCTAAGTAATCATACAAACAAGGAGAAATAAGTCAATGTGAAAAATTAATGAAAATATTGTATTTTCTACATTTTGGTGATGAAGTACTATTTTCACCTTGTATAATGATGCCAGACCTTGCTAAAAATTATTAGATATTTACATGATAATGTCACTGCAATGCTGACACGTATTGTCCAGGCTCTATAGTATTTAGCACTCAGCTAAACATTACTTCAGTACTGAAGACTGATTTATCGGCTTAAAAAATATTACGTGTAGTGTGAGATTATATATTGTCAACAAATTGAAGGACACCCACAAATTATAATTCTTAACATTATCAATTGAAATGGAAATCAAAACATACAAATTATAGCGGGGTTAAAGGTTATTGCAATTTTACTTTAAAAAAACTGACCCTATACTTGCTGTAGATTGCTTAGTCACCTCAAAGCTAAACTAACGAAGTGTATCGTAGACACCAACGGCAGAAGAAAACTCTCACAATCTATTATTATTCGTTTTAAATGACAGCTAAACACTGAGGTAAAAATACTACACAGCAAAAGTTATATGTTAATACTGCGAAGAAACCAATAACTGAAAAATCCTGACACTACCACTTAATCTCATTTCCCTAACTTCACGTTACACTAGAAGTATCCATAAGGTACGTTAAATTGTGAATTTTACATTATAAATGGACAGGTTCAGCCCTTTGTATTAGAATACTTCAACTGAAATATAAGTGATGTCAGGTGTATATATATATCGTCAGCAGTCTTAACAGTGTTGTCAATACAACCTGCATAACATAAGTAACAACAAACACAAATACATTTCAACCGTTTTTATATCACGCACGTCTAAGAACACCGTTTCTAAACATTTCGTTGATGGATAGCTTGACAGAATTCAAATGGATTTTATGTAGGCCGTAGTTACAAATGCCCATTTTACTCTTGGTAACGACTAGGCCTTCGAAACATTTCTACAATTATCCCCGGATCTGCACATTTTACACAGTCATAATCTATACACATATAATATTCTCCTGAAGCAGGTTGTATAAAAAAAAATACATTACCTGTAAAAAGGCAACAAAACGCAAAATCCGCTCAGGTATCTAAACGTGTAAACCCCGTTTAGCGTCTGCAATGAATCAGCCGGATTTCATTCAAAACAACCTCGCCGGCGCAGGAAACACTTCCGGGTCACCTACTATTGATTCCGTAAGTGTTGAAGAAATTAAGCCTTCATAAACAGAAGGCTGAGAGCCAAGTGTCACACTTAGATACTTGTTTTTGTGCGTAGTAACATCTTATTTTGCACGCGTAAATTATGATGAACCTGGTACTGTCGTTTGAACTGTAAAATGTTGTTTTCGTTTAAGAAAAGCTTTTTTTTGTGAAGAGTTCAGATTTAAGCACACTGATATAAACCAATAGATGGAAGATAAATGAAACAGATTGTAAACAGACGCCGGTTTCGTGCGCATCATAGAGACAAGGAAAAATGAAGCACTGTGCGATCGATAGATGCACACACATTTAACATAATGTGCTGGACGCATTTATTCAATTTACTTTTCATCAGTTCCTGACGTCGCTTCCATTGGATGAGAGTGGATCTAAGTTTAAAGAATGATAATTAAACGGGGATAAGGAAACAGCTTTGTGGCTTACAAGTAAAAAAGTTGTAAATTTAATTAAATGACGAAGAAATTATGACATTACCATCATTTGATAATTCAGGATGAATCTTTTCTGGATTAGGAATTTTATTAACCCTTTTATTGTAAGAACAGCCATTTAGTCCTAAAAACAGGTTCGTTCGAAAATAGGTTTAATTAACATTCTTGTTAATCAAAAAGTATTGTATAAAAAGTGTGAATATGAAGAGACCCAAACATGTTTAATATGGAAATAAATAGCAATATGCAATTTTATAAATAAAAATTGATTAATAAGTCGCGTAAAATCATTGTTATATTTCCCCACAGTAGTTATTCTAAATCAATGTAGAAAGGATTATTTTGTGTGTGTTCCACATATTCGTGTGCGCGTTGCTGTTAAAATACTTGCCGGCATTCCTGTGTAACTTGGGCTATTCTGAATGCAAATTGATGTTTGTCGTAGTGTCAGGATCAGGCACATTTCTGACAGATCTGGTAGGATTTCTCTCTAGCCTTAATTAATATCTAGGAATATGACATATGTACTGTACTCAAAAGGGCATACGAATGTACATATGCTTTAATGTAAAGTGCATCCGACCTCACCTATTTTGTGCAGTGTTTTACAACATACCAATTAATACTAGCAACTACTATAAACATAAGGCATGTAAAAAATTGTAAAAACGCCGGAAAATCGTGCTCATTTTAAGATCTTTCAGACTGACCTTAATATTAGGTAAATAACGCCTGAAGATCTTCTCACACCGCTAGATATTTATTAAGATACAAAGATATTAATTCATGTTTTATATAATCTCCATCAAATTATTGGGGTGCAGGATACCGGTATGAAATACAAAATTAGTAGCTGCAAATCTGAAAAAGGGGCATAAAACGCAGAGACGTAGCGTGCTTTTAATATTTCATCCCAATATATTTTATTCAACGGACCTATATTTCCTTTACATTTAAGTGTCACTAATAATGGTTAATCGGGTTTGACACGTGAAAATCTGGTTTGTCCTCTTATTTTCCAGGACACATTAATCATTACAATATTATTGAAAGGCATTTCCTATTGCCATCATTTTAATATTTGCTGTGTGTATTTCACAAAAGATAAGACTATACGTACATAGACCCAATGGATAAAATAAATTAATAATATACTTTATGTAAGATAGCATTGCAAATTAGAAGTTCTCAAGTGTATAAGCATTTTTATCTTAAAGGGAGGTTTTTCATTTAGTTGCACAGTGCTGATTTGATTTTTTTTGATATCTTAAACATTTAGCGTGCCCGGAATTCACGTCGTATTGTTATCTTCTGTGAAAATATTCTTGCTTTTTTCTCTCAATATCCTTTTGAAACGTTTTCATATTCTTGAGTTTGGTTTTGTATTCCATATAATGTTGAAGATTTGAATATATGCTACACGAGTGAGTTCAGCTCTCAGGTAATATAGTTTTCACGTTGATTTTTTTTCTTTTATGGAATGTTATTCTATTAATTGCCAATTTGCATATCTAGGCAGATGCTGTCTTGGCTCTGATCTCTGTATCAAAAAGCTTGCTGGAGATATCACAGCACTTGGCAGTTTTCCCATATGAAAAGCGAGTTTTGCTAAACTCCAGAACATCTGATAGACCCTCATGGTGAATTACAATTACACTTTTCACACAAAATCTGCAGTGATAGCTGTTTGGAAAGAGGTTTCTTCATATCCTCTCTGAAAATTGGAGAGAGAAAAAGAAAAGATGGTCACGCTGTGCTTTTAAAGGCATTTTGGCTCACTTATGTGTACCTATATAGAAATGAAGGCTTATGTATACTGCAGTCTACAGTGTGTATGTACTGTATATACAGGGATGTTAATTTTGGATTTGCAGTTATGTTAATGGCATAACCAAGGAGACACACCCTGTTATGTCTTCATAATTTATTCTCTGTTAGGACAAGCCATAGGGAAAGTTGGTTTAAAAAATGTATACTTCTAATCTTACTTAGAAGAGTGTCACTAAATCCTCTTTTGCAAATATAAACGTTTGAAATGAATGTTTTTATTCCAAGCTTTAAACGCCATTACTCACATGAACTGTTTGAATGGACCTCAGACATGAATCATTTAAGGCACCTATGGCCAAGCTGCCATGCAAGTAATGAACATAAATGTCCAAGTTCAGTTTATTTAAAAATATTCACATTTTAAGATGAAGCCTGTGATGCAAAATATGTCTTCTGTACATGGATAGGGGCACAATGTATGCTTGATTAACACCTCAATGAGAAGCATGCTGGGTAGCATGGCTGTTAGCACTATTGTCTCAAAGCTTATTGGTCCTGGATTGAATTCTGAGGTGAGGTGCCTTCTGTGTGGAGTTTGCATGGAAATTATAAGATGTAAGTGCTTTACACATAGGTGGGGTCGGGCTCCATCCAACACTGATGTGTAACATCCACAAGGGAGATGCGCTGCCTTCATAGCCCCACTACACAGCAGATCAGCTGAAGACGGGAGACGTTATCTCACCAGGTGCATTGAGAAGCAAGTCTAGGGAGGTCAGATCACACAAGCCCAGAGTAGAATTTAGTCAGGCTAGGGATAACATCCCTACTGTTACAAACAGTGCCATGTGATCTTTATTACCTAGTTATCAGGACTTTGGTTAAATGTTGTGTCAGAAGAACAGTGCCTCCTACAGCACACGGTCCTGTGTTCATGTGGGTTTTTACCTGTGTGGTCTGAACGCTGGCTAGGTTAATTTGTGTCTCTTATCTGGCACTTCTCAGTGTGTGTGTGCGCTGTGATGGACTGGCTACTGTCCATCAGTAGGGTGTAATCCTGCCCTGCACTCCATTCTTGTGGGATAGGCTTCTACCACTATTACCAACAATGAGTGGCTTTCTGATATTAGTTGGATGAAAAGCGTGCTCTTGAAATGATTAAAAATAAGCTGTGCTACACTTAAGAAAGTACAGGGTTCATGGTCTTGATATCATAGCTAAATCTTATGCATAAAAATAAAATACATATGATAAGCAGGCGTCATATATTCACTGCAGTGCAGCTTTTCATATTTTAAAGTGTAGTCTTGTTTTGGGTTGGGGGGTTACCTAGTGACTTAAATAAGAATAAGTCGGATTGCAAGTCCTGTGAAATTTGTTCTGAAAACCATTTCAAATGAGGTGTTTATCTGCAGTGTAGGGTGGACAATGCCATCTTTTTAATCAATTGGGACTGGCTCCAAGTTGAAATGTACCTCTATTAAATGGCCTTCAAGCTTAGCTTTGACCTCAGGTAGCACTGTGATTTAATAACATTTTTGATAAGCCTTAGACTCAGTGTGTTAAGATCTTCCACAAGTGGTGTTGCAATGGAATCAGATTTTTAAATTCACATTAAATGAATAAATAAGTAAAATCCAGCGGGGTAATTGATTAAGACAATTTTACAGTGTTAGTGTAACAACCTCTGGACCAAGATGTTGAAAGCAAAAACATCTTGTGTATGATTGAAAATCAATCACTAAGGCCAATATGGACTGTGCTACTTTTGGATCTCTTACTGTTGCAGGAAGGAGTCAGGTCTTGTCAGTTTGATATCGATGATGTGGCACCTGATTGGTTGATACATGATTGTAATTATCATGTTATTCTCTCATTACGTGTCTTATATAAGTTCTACATACACACTTACCTGGGCAAAGCCAACAGACAACTTACATTTTCATACACAGGTCCAGGACTGTGGGTTCAAAATATGCTCATTAGCTATGATTGTACAGCAATCTTTATTCTGAAGTGTGATATAGTGGAACAGATTATGGTTACTGCAACATCTTTTACAGTTTTCACATAAAACTGGATTTTCAGTGAAACCTAGAAGAGGCTGTATAGTCCTCAAATGGAAAAAAGGTGATGAAATTTTGTTAATCAGACTCCTTCCTGGACATAAGCTAGCTGGAATTAATTGAACATTGAAAACTGTAGGATTCATTACGAAAGGTGTATATAATATGAGGTGATGTATAAAAAGGAGAGGATGTTATGATATGATATGTTATCCTTATCCAATAAAATCTGGATACATTGTGATGCATTTTAATATAGACAAAGATTTCTTATCAGAGGGTCAATTGTATGCAAACCTCTTAAGGCACTGGCAATTTATAAATCCAAGTGTGAAACATTCAAGACTGGAGAAATAAATATTCATCATGCATCAAGTCAAGTCACATAGTTATTTAAGATGTAAATGGTTGCAGGCAGAAGTATACAGGAAGTGCATTTATTGCTGAAAAAAACAACAAAAGAGGGTGAAAAGTCATAGAGTTGATGTTAACAGTTCCTTTTAATGTCTGCAAAAAGTCCAGCATAGATGTAACATCTAAATTACAGAGGAAAATGCGCAGATTGTGTCATATAAATCAATGGACTTTTGAAAGTGATGAGGCAGCACATACCACTCACGAATACCCTGTAGGGACCGTTTGGCTCATTCGTATGCAGGGACGTTTTTTATATAACCTTAAAATAAGTGAAAATCCCCTTTCGTCCAATCTTAGCACTTAAGCTACCGCGCTTTCCTAAACCGGTGACTTAGTATTTTTCCGAACTCCAAGGCTAGTGTCTACAAAGAAGCATGGCTGATTAGCATGCAGTAATGATTGTGAGCTGGGCTCCATTGTTTTAACACCTCCCCTCTCCTCCGCGCCAATCTGTCACCGTTCAGCAGGCGAGCGCTGCCTCAAATGCTGCTCTCCACAAATGAGATGGATAATTAGTTGCCCCGCACGAATGCTGCACTCTTCTCACCCCTGATTGCTATCACCTTTTTGCTCCTGGCAATTTTGACACCTCGTAATCAGCCTGCTGCTTCTCCCTTTCAATCCTTATTCCTTTTTTTTTTCAAATGCGTTTCCCAGTGTACCTGCTGCAGAAGATAAAACCACACAGAACAACAAGATGGCCTCTATAGCAAAAACTAGTAGCCACAGGGTGGAAAACATTGAACTCCCGAGAGTTAAATTCTTTAGAGGGTACTTTTTTTTTCTTTTCCCCTTACATCATTTTATTAACAACTAAGTCAACATAATAAAAAAGGGGAAAAAAACGGACCTGGTAACTGTCAGTGCTGCATTTCCATTCCAAATAACGAGCAATGACAGTATAATTATGTACAAGCAGCTGTCGATGATTCCAGAGAGAACATGATACAGCCTGTGCGAGGTTTACCAGCATATCTCTTCCACAGAATTCTACACAAAAGTGTTAGAGCGATCGGTTATTTGGTATGTTTTTGTTTCTAATGAAACATTTTAAGAGTAAGAACCCAACACCTGGGTAGAACGTCGAGTAAAAGATGCGCAATTTGGCAGTTTATTCCGATTCTAGTTCAGGCTATATAACAGGTAACACATCACACAGAATGACATAAAATAAACAGCATTGTAAATTAAATATACAAACACGTGCTTTATTAACATTTTCTGTTTCCTTTGAGGATTTTTTTTCCAGAAAATGTGTCGAGTGTGTTCGGATTTGAAAAGCGCTATTTTTTTTTCAAATGTCGGCATCGATGATTAATTTGTTAGCAAAATGCATGTGTGAATAACAGGCACTTCATTTGATAGTCTGCATATAAGAGTCAAACTAACAGAAAACAAAGACCATTAGAGGCTTTTCTTTTACATTATGTTCAGTTTGCCTCATTTCACAGTTAAAATAAACCAGATCCATGTGTCAAGCTATTTTAGACAAGTGTGATCCCAGAGGAATTCATAAATATGATTGTAATAATAAGCCTGTATCGGATCCGACTCTGCCACTTGGAATATTCAAGCAAATGAGAAATAGTGTTCTTCTCAATAATCAATTCATGTATTTTCACACATTGTATGGCTTATATTTTCATCAAAGTTAAAACTGATATATCTTTTTTCCTAATTAGGCCTATTTTAATATGTGGTTTTGAGCCATATAAATATATATGCACCATAAAAGTCCATGCATTGGCTAGTGCAAACAATGATTTAATCAGTCCTGCAGACTTCTATTAACTCATATTCTACATCAGTGTAGATAAAGCAGCATACACAGTGTTCTGTAATTATATTTAAATGTAAATGAGTAATGAGTTTTATTGTAATGTCTGAAAAGAAAAAAAATACTTATGATTTTTAAAACTATTTTGGATCTAAACAATTCTCCAAATCAATAAACAAAACTACATGTAAAGGGTCCTTTTCATACCAGTATAGACAGGATACAAACCATATTTAGTTTTTTATGTAATCTGTTATTTAAAAGCATTTCCTCTCGTTAAGCATTTTTATAGAATCTGTTTTGTTGGGGTTTTTTTTACATGCATGGATTTTACTGTATTTTAACAAATCACCCTGATAATTTTTATTTTTAATCTAAACTTTATTTTAACACGCCCTTTCTTAAAACCCGTTGTATTTTATCAACACGAATAATTGTAGATAGCAAAAATAGCATAATATCCTGAATATAAAATATTCATTTTTAAAAATAATATGTACTTTGCAAAGATCATTATTAAATAATAATACATAGATCATATTATTGAATCAAAGTTTTAACAATCCTGTTTATTTGTATTATTTTTTTTGGATTAATATGTGTCATATAGCTAGCTGTTTGAGTGCTAGTTTACCTTCACTGAATGGCTCTGTATTTTCATAGCCTGCTTGATTTAACGGCTTTCATAAAAAATGTGAGTCTAAGGATTGTCTGTACCCCGAAGCCTGAGTAATACACAAAGCACAACTAATAAAATAACCAGTTAGCAATCTTCACACCAGCTCATCGACATAGCACAAGTGTTACAAACCCACATTAAAGGGGCTACAAGGTCCTCTTCACATGATGCTGTGTTTAAATAAATGATCCTTTTTATAACACATCATCTTGCAAGTTTGTGAAAATTATTAAATTTGTTTGCAATGTTGTTAATAAACATACCCCTTAATCAAATGGTGGTTACAGGCAAGATGCTTAAACATACCATTTGTTAACTAATTTGTTGCCCTTATCTCTAGCTTTAAAAAATGTAATTTTAACATTCAGTTTAAATGCAGATATTTTGAAGACCAAAGGAGTTTTAAACAATGCTCATAACTGATGCATTGGAAAGATTAAGCTAAATGATAAATACTATCCAGTAATCACACATGCCTGAAATCTGTGTAGTTCTTGAAATCTGATTTTAGTCATGACCTCTCCTAACAGAACTCCCCATATTTAAGAAAACCAATAGATTTCTACAAAGATTTGGACACACAATTAATTGCCTGTTCTCTCACTATAAGACAGGACTTTCTAAGTATAATGATAATTACCATATTTCCAAATAGACAAATGATATGTTTTACTTTGCCATATTAAAATGAGCACCCTCAATCATAATTGTTCAAGTGAATTCTACTGGAAACCATTTTCTCCACACCAATTTTGCAACAAGTGTATAAATAACCACTAACGGTATAATCTTCTATTTCAGGCTCTGTGAAACAAAACCACCAGATATTTATTTGCATGTGTCTGCTGTGTTTTACTTTTAATGCTGTATCATAACCATAGGATCCCTTATGAAAGGACACATTTATACAGTATCTGGTATAATTTCTGTACATTGGTAACAAAGATTATTTCCCATCCTGTATAACATGCAAAAAAAGAACATGTACACTTAAGGGCCAAAATAAGATTAATATTTTTAAAATATAACAACCAAGCTATGAAATTAATTATATTCACTGTTGCATTGACTGAAAAATTGCGTTTTAGATTTCCAAACACTGTTAGAAAGCTTCAGGACAAACTACACATATAGTGACAAACTGTCACAGAGTGTATTCCCAAACCAAGGAAATACTGTGAACAGTACACAATGGAAAATTATTTCACAAGTAGCACAAGGGATACAGATAAACTGATACAAAGCACAAAACATCAAACTGTAAAATTCAGAATAGGGTAAGATCTGTACAAAAGACCAAGACACAGTGTGTCATGATCAATTCTTCATATGAAAGGGCCGAGATGAACATTCAGAACCCAACCCAGATCAAGGAAACTAGCTAAAATATTTCAAGTAAGTAGCTACGTCAGCATGCATAGGCTGCAAAGGAACAAGTAAAGGTTTATTCCATGCTGAAAAGAGAAGAAAAGAGACACAACATTTTGGCTGTGGAGACTTCTTCAGGTGTAATAGCTAAACTATTTGTGAAACTTTAGGAAGTAAGCTTTTCAAGAGGCCCATAAAACCCCATGTTAAAGAGTGGGAATCTACTGAATGCATAATAATGGCAGAATCCAGAATATCAATTCAGAAGTGAACATCGCAGTTGTACCTGAGAGTAGACATGCTCTGCTTTCCTTACACAGAACTTCACTCATGTAATAATGACACCAATGACTGGTTAGGCAAGGATTAACAGATCTTGACTGCAACATTCCTGCTCATTCCTCTACTGGTGTAACCAAGCAGCACCCATGAGATCCGATACCACAACTCATGGGAAGTCAGGGCCTTACTCACTGTTTTCTAAAGTTGTCCCAAACATTCTATGGATGGTAGTACCAGGGTTTGTTAGTGGGCAAGGGTAGCAAATTGTGTGTTAATGGGCACTCATTTACAGCGTATGAGCAAATTCTTACAGTTGGTGTCCAGATGTGTACTACTGTTGCTTGATCCAATTACTTGTCTTACTTACAGGGCTCTGTTGACCAGCAATCAGGTGGCGTGACCTGAGTCAGGACTATAAAGGGCAGCTATAGTGGTCTGAATAGAAACCACCATAGATACATGGTTAAAACACAGCATTATTATAATTACACTGCTTTCGTTTCACAATAAAATTAATCCATTAATTCCATAACCTTTTTGGAAGCCTTTTGACTATTGAAAATGCTAGTGCCACCTTAATTGTGTTTCATAGACTAGATATTATCATTCCTAGTAAAAGCAAACATAGGATTGTTCTCACTGTGTGTCTATTTTCGTTTTCGACAATGACATCCTTGTTCTGTTCGTGTGATTTGGACATTCTCCATCTTTTGCTTTTTGTACTCAGTACATTAACAATCAACTATCTATTTATTAATATATTTTAACATTTTGTAGGCCCTGCATGATGGCACGGTGGAATAGTGATTAGTTCTGCCTCCTTGTAGTGCTGGAGCCCTGGGTTCAATTTCTGGGGTGCTGTCTGCATGGAGTTTGTGTATTGTTCCCTTGTTCACATAGGTTTCCTCCTGGTGCTCCAGTTTCCTCCCACAGTCCAATGCTGATAGGTTAAATGGCATGTGGGAAAACTGACTCTAGTGTGAGGGTGTCTGTGTCTGTGTGTGTGTGTTGTGTGTGCCCTGTGATGGACTGGCATACTGTCCAGGGTGTATCCTACCTTGCGCTTGTTGCTTGTAGATAGCTCATTGTGCTCATTGCTGGGATAGGCTTTGGATTCTTAGTGACCATGTACTGGATGAAGTGGCTAGAAAATGGATTGATGAATGGATAACATGGGAATTATAATGGATGCAATTCTGTTGTGTGTGACTCCAACTATGTTAGAGGTTAAGTCAATAAATTGTACTTTCACTAGTAATGCATGCATCTAATTTAATAGTGAATTGTGCAAAAGTGAAGTGGCCATCTATCAACTTATTAGTACCCTGCCTTCCCTGTGTGTGGTGCTAATTATTGTGCTGTAAAGGTGTCTGCCCCACCACAAAAGTGCACCATCATGGAGCAGGAAGGTATAATTTGATTTTTACTTAGAGAAACTGTCAAGCTGTGGGACATTCTTACGAAAATGACTGCAGAATATGGTACAAACTAAATGGCACCCACACATTGCAAGTGTTACAGAATGGTGCAGGGACTGAGCTCTTACCCCACCTACCTCATAGTCCAAACATTGTCCCATCATATTTTCATACATTTGTCCCAGTGATAGCTGTCTTCACCCCAGTTGTGGATCTTCTAGAAATATTTTCCAGATTGGAAGCTGGAATCGTTAGGAGTTATCTCCTTATCTGCATGTGCTATACAACAACAAATTAGACCTTGTAGGAATTCAGAAGGACAAGTTTTGCAAATGCCCCCTGACTCTCTGCTACAAACAGCACGACGTTGGACACCACAAGGAAAAAAGAAAAAGAGGCAGATCTAAGGAGACATGGTGAGGTATAGTGGAGCAGTCCAAGATCTCAAGTCTGAGAATTTGACCTGGGAAACAGCACCCAGAACAGCAGCAGATCGACAGAAGTGGAGGTCTCCTACTGCTGCCTCGTGTGTTCAGCTCTGGCTGAAGAGCCAGCCCTGAGTGAGTGAACGAATGCCTCCCTGATGGGTGCTCTACAAGGTCAGAAATTCGGCAACGACAATGAGATGCAAAGTTGGTGCAGGAATGGCTCAGGGACCAACTAACATTATTTTAACACAAAAGCATCCCTAACCTTGCGAGGTGGTGACAGACGTATACGGATGTGTAAGGGAGCTGTGCCGAAAAATAAAATAGCTCTAACCTCCTGTGACCCCTGTGTAAGTGTATATATCCCATCCTAACAAAATACTGGAGAAAACCAATAGTGGGCTAGTCCTCCTCCAGTGGTTATTAAAGCTGCAAGACATTGTGCCACCAGTTTCACTACATATTCACAGGTGTCCATGGAAAATGGGACTACACATCCAACAGTATTTGATGTAGCTCTGTATCAGATGTGGTTAGTGTTAGCCTTTCCATATTTTTTTGTACCTGAATTGCAGTTCCTGTTAGTGTTGTTTTTCTTCCAGCAGCCACAGCCTGTAAACCCTTGAGGATGAATCGGCGTTAGCTAGGCCTGCTGTTTTTTTTGTCATTGAGGTACCAGAGGTACGTGAACTAACAATTATGCCTCTTGTGAGGCCATTTACTCAAGTCATTTCCCAAAACACAGCACACCGAGGAAAAGGCTTTGTCAGGTACTACTGTATTATATAGTCCTCACAAAACAAGGGACTCCCCACATGCAGTGCTTTTAATACCAGTTGTGACAGATGTAGACAATACCATTCTCTTATGCTCTGATAGTGAGGTGTGTTTGTGGGTACCAGGCCTGTATGTACTGAAAACACAGTTGGGAAAAATATCCAGTCAACATTTACAGTATATCAGCAGATTGTCTAGAAATGTACCGTAGTCCAGTCAGTGACACTTTCTTGGGCTGCTTTTCTGACCACATTACTTAGAAAATACTTTTTTTTTAAAGTATCACACAATTATTAGTCAGTGTTAGACCTTAAACATTAAACCTTAAACTGCGGCCTTTAATGTTTTAGCCCACCAGTCCAGTTGATTGTATTGGAATAACCATCTCAATGTGTTTGAAAGCTCATTAATGGTAGATAATCCTTTCACATCCATCCATTTTCTTACTGCTTTATCCAATTCAGGGTCGCGAGGGAGCTGGAGGCTATCCTGGCAAAGCAATGGGAACAAGGCAGGATACGCAGGATACGCTCTGAACGGGACACCAGACCATCACAGGGCACACACAGACACCAACACGTAAACTCACACCAGGATGAATTTTCCCACAGGCTAATTAACCTACCAGTATATCTTTAGACTATGGGAGGAAACTAGAGCGCCCGGAGGAAACTCACTCAATATGGGAAGAACATACTGTATACTGTAGGGTATATAACATTGCTTACAAATTTTTTATTTCTTTACATTTTCTCTGTTTTCACTAATTTTGTTTTTCCATTATGAAAAATTAAAAAGTGTTTAGATTATAAAAAATATACTAATGTGCAAAAAAGAAACCAAAACATACAGTATTTTTTTTACTAAGGTAATTTATAACTCAAAACGTTTTTTTTAGTATGCATATTTCCATGGTAGTAGTTATTGACTTTCAATGTAAAAAAAAACATTTTTTTTTACTTGGTATATATGTAGTGAACAGAGTACCCTTTTTAATCCAACACAGGTAACACTTTATTTTTAAAATTACACTAAGCTGCTGAATGATTAGTAAAGTTACTTATTCTTTAATTCAACCCACTCAGACCAAGTGTCTATTTCGATTCACTTGCTGGAAAAAAGAAAAAAAAATGATAGGATTAAGGCAGTTTCATTTTGTGTTGCAGATATTTCAGATAATTCAATATCCATTCAATCGGAAAAGAAAATCTGCCCCATCTCATGTACAGACACGTCTATTTTTTATTCAAACTGTGATACATGATACAAAAATCAATGCCTTTCATAAAGAATCATATGGTTCTTTAAAGTTTTATATGAAAGATGTTTTAATTAATAGAGTAGTATTTCACATCCTGCACTGGAAGTATACAATACAGCCGATTTAATATAAAAAGTTATCTAAAATGGAACAATTAGGAGCTGCGTAATGCTTCAGTGCTTCTTAAATATGAATTCACATCAACAATATCACAGTTAATCTGGTTACATATCGTGATTTTTAAAATATGTTTGAGGGGACACATTGCATATTCAACATAGTCTTTGAGTTCAGCTTTCACTCATTAAGATTGGTCTAAAATCAATAAAAAAATAAAATGCAGTAATCCACTCAGATATCCAAATGCTTAAAATTTGAACTCTCAAGGCCATTAAATGAGAGAGATGTGTAACTTTATTTCCAAATTTATAAAGCCATAACAGTTTTTGCAGTAAACTGACAAAATCTTAAAATTAAAACAATATACCTTTCCATGTACAGTAGCTGGAGATATCTGTGAACTGCATAATATATATTTTATCAAAACTACTGTACAGTTCCTTTGTGATTATTAAATGTGATGATATTTCATCTATATGCTATATGTACTGTGTGTGTATATATATGTATTTCACATTTTATTTTCATTTAAACCTTTTTATTCAGTTTCTGCTCCTAACACACTGTATACTCATCAAGAGCAGAGTACAGATCAGGGTAAAATAAATCTCAATGGCTAATTATTAATAAAATATTTTTAACGATGACACAATTGAAGTCAAATGGTGACTCAATTGTCAAGAGACAAACAAGCCATAATGCAAATAAATCCTCTTTGCTACCAAAACACACAAATAGCTTTGGAGTTATAGTTGGATACTTTCATTAACTATCCTTGTTTTATCTGCAAGTTTGACACACGTGATCCTTATTTCTTAAATGAATACAAAAACAAATATAGTCAAATAGTTTTTTTGTAATATGAAGTACATGTCTACAATAGTGGAGACAAGGTTGTTCTAATAAAAATCATTTCAATTTTTCGTTAGGGTCATGTTAAAAATATTTAATGGTGTTAAAAAAATGCTAGTTTAAAGTACATTATGAAACTTGTACTTAATAAAAACCTAAAGCTGGCCTCCCTGTGTGTTGTGACAAACAATCCAAACATTTTAACACTGCAAACATAGGCAATGTATATAGAAATCAGTAATGGAGTCACTTGCAATATTTTTTAATAGGCACTGATTTTATTATAACACAAAGGCAGTTTTACTCAACTGACATATACGCCTGACTTACTGCTGACTGCCTATTACATGCCTATAATTTACAGTATGTACTTACTAACCTGTGTAAATTCTAGAAGATATTTCTTTGCCACATTAAAAAGCCTATGATGCATAAAGAAGATGGACACACATACCAGTTAAAAGGCAGGCATTGATGTACACATTTTTAATGCATAATATTCTACTTCAGAAGCCAATCATATAATTCTCCTTCCTATTTTATGAATTCCTTGAATTTACAGCACAATGAAACTGCTATTTTATGGTCAAGACATTAAGAGTGACTAGAGTGTCTAGAGCAGGTAACCATTCTATTTATTTCACGCCCCGAACAGATCTTAAACTTAGGTTTTAAAGTATACCCTTTTCTTAATATTAAAGGGAGGTCTCCTTTCTTGAAATGTACAAGTATAATGCTTCACAGATAACAGATAAACATCACAACTATAAAGAGCTCAAAGCAAAAACAAAGTTTGGTCCAATACACCGACACATTTCTTCTATGTTAGATACACAGTATGTACAATGCTGAAATGACTAAAGCATAGCTTTTTTACACAGCATTCCTCCTGAAGAATAATGGAAATGATACTGGTCAGTTCTTGAAATTGCTATATTTGAAATATAGACACTAAGGTCGACCTACTGTATGTACCCTGCTAACTGAGGAAATTAAGTAGCTGTTTTCAATAAAGGGGCATACATTGCAGATAAATGCAAATACTGTAGCTTCAGCTCCAGGAAAGGAAAAAAACAACTATATAATAAAAAGATCTGGTATTCCAGTGTGCAAATGTCTACCTATTAAAATCCATTCCTTGTTTTATTTTCAAAGTGTGAATTAAGATGCCTAAAAAAAGTGCCTTCTGGGAGGATGGCATCACAGAATGCACAATTTTCAGGGTTTCTCTTCTGCTCTGGATCAGTATAGCCTCCCTCGCAGTGCTCAGGGCTCCAGTAGGGCTACATGCAAGAAGAAAAAAAAGCTGTATTTACTTACTACATTCCATATTTTTCCGTGTACATTGCCTGTCACAATTACCACATGAGTAGGAGCATATATCATATGAATAAAAAGACTGCAAAATGTCATTTAGGCCTAATTACACAATTTCATTTTAATTATCTTCACATTAGAATATGACCTTTCAGTTTATGAAGCCTGGCCAAGTATCAAGTCAGTTACAGTAATAGCCTATGTATCACGTGTGTTGTAGAGGAAAAACCCAGAGATCACTTCTAGTAAAGAACGGTGCATAATATTGTTTGCATAAGGACATGGCTGGTATTTAGAGTTCACTTTTTTACCCTAGTCCTTCAATAACCACAGGGGATATTATCTGTTTTTTCCATGTTTGTGACAGTAAAGCAAACACTGTGCAGTTTTTACAATTTTTGATATGCCAATTTGATACTCTAAGCATTCACTGATCAGTGTCATAACCCTTGAATGCTTTCTGAAATTCAAGGAGTTTCAAACAATGCAATGATTTTATTATTAATTTGAGGGTTACTATTGAAATAATTCTGAAGTATTTTTAAACAAATGAACAAGAAAACTCATCTCCCCCATCATCCACCCACTCATATATATTTGTAGAACAATGTAGGTTGGTTATATTCTGCTGAACATCAACACTTATTCAACAAAAATACTTTTTTACATATTCCGTTCAAATTCCTAATTTCCAAGACATAATGGCTTGAGTAAATAAAACCTGATGTATTAAACTTTTCATTAATAATAAATGTTAAGAATATTATTAAAATATTTGAATTAAAGAAAAATATTTGAGACAAAACAATTTTATGCTACTTAGAATCATCCATGCTTTTGTGTGGGTGTGCATGGGTATTTGCATTTTGTGGATAACAAATATGTAACAACTGTTTGCGTACCCTTTGAAAAAACAGTGACAATCAGTATTAAAAAAAACAACGTAAAAATCTTTTCATCTACTTAACATTTGTTCAAACTTAAATGTGCACAATAAATATAAATATAAAGTGACTTTCAAAAGACAAAATAATATGTATAACTCTCTTAGATGTACTGTACATTTTGAGATACAAATAATTTCTTAGCTTCATTATGAAATTAGAAAAAACAATAGAAAAGTAAAATCAATTATCAGAAAATTAAAATATGAAAAAGTGTCATAAAAACATTTACATTTTACACACCTCAATTTGAGATGCACACAAATTCCCTTTGAACAATATTGTGTACACCACACAGAACATGTAAAAACATATCATTACTGTGACAAAAGCAGAGCACAGAGAAATCATGGTAAAACACAGAGGTGAATGATAAAACAGGAGTATCACTGGTTATGAAAGAAATTGACTCATCTTAAATTAAAATCTACAAAATTATAGTTCATAGTAAACTGTCATAAGGGCACTCTGGGGTCCATCTTCTGTCCTGTTTCTGAAATCCTCTTTAGAGAAACTCCAATACCCTTACCTTGCAGAACTACAAAAGGCAGTACTCAAAAAAGGATAAAACTGCATACTGTAGTTATCTGCACATCCTACAGATCCCATATGTGCTCAACTACTTGTAAGTAATAGAGGCAATTAAACGACTGCTTTCGACTTTAAAATCCATTTACTGGACTGAATGCTTAGTATGGCAGTATTGGCCAAAAAGTCTTCCCTAGTGACATTTTTTAAATCAAACTTGCGAGTATTGGTATTTTCTTTGTATATTCATTTGCATAGACTAATGTCTCTGTTCAAGACAAACCTGGTTGACACCTCACACTTTAACCTGCACATGCGCTATATCAGAATAAAGAGGGGTGTATATTTGTATATGCATAACCTCTAGAGCACAGTGGCACCCAGTAATGCGGTTACTTAGAGAACCTTTCTAAATTACATCACGATGTCAGTTTCATATTGGAGACATTTCAAATTGTAATTATTACTAAGTAAAGGAATTCTGATCTAAATTAAGTAAATACTACTAATTCTCAGTGGCAACAGCATGTGGGTAAATCAAAGGCCAACAAGTGTGTTAAATAAAGGATAAATACTGTGAAAAAAGCAATAAAAACATTCTTATAGACAACAGAACAAGTAATTGCACATACGGGAAATCTAGTTTTTCACAGACAACTTTACATTCCTTTCTAAAAAGAGAAGCAGTATTTTAGAGGAAACTGCCTGTCTTATTAAGAGTTAACAGGTGAACTTCAAAATTGTCTCATCTTTTCCATTAGCAGTACACACTGGTGCCATACCTGGCCGGAGGAAATCAATATATTGAAATAATAAATCCCACAAAATAGAATTCAGTCAACCACTAGTTTTATTAGCACCAAATGTTATTGATTAATAATCTGTTCAAGCTGTAACCTTCTTTGTCGTAGATATTAGCAGTGATATTTTGCGATGTGAAATTAAAACATTTCCTCCGCAAATTGCTTTGCACTGTAAACAATGCGAGGAAAAAAAACTACAAATACTCCGTTCAGGTTTTAAGGAGCGGAATGCAGAAATAAGACGGGGGCCTAGGCATTTTTTTTTTTGCAGAGAAAGATTGGTTTATGGAATTTCATTACTGGAAAAGTTCCCAAGCAATCTTCACAAGATTGTTTACCACGTAGACCTAATTTTATATATAGCGTAATGAGAACAAATAAAATTGTCACTGCATAACAACTACTGCTTTTGATGTGACCCATTATCTTTTCATAACAGAGAAGTCTTCAACACATTATTATCAGAAAAAATGTCAATTATCTAACCCCCTGCCCCATGCTGCGCGCCGGCTCAACACCAATTCTTTTATTTTTTAAGCAGCATACTTCACCATAAACTTGTAATCACATACCAGCTGTTTCATTTATTTTTATGCAGTTTGTATGGTACAATGCAGGGTGCCAGCTACTGAAAGAAACAAGATACACAATGCAACTAGTAAAAGAACAATCAAGAGAAATTATGGAGAATAAACGAACAAGTAACAAGTAATGTAATATAATGTGTGTTTCACAGCTCCACAGGACCTCTACTAGTTATAAATGAAATGGCATAATTTGGTTCGCTAAGTCTCTTACTATTACAGCTGTGATAAAGCGACACTTAAGAAGATAATGTTTACAGAGTTTTATATAAATAATTGAAGAACAACTGGGTTTTCAGTTTCCACAGTCAACATAAATGCTTTGCTTGTGAGATACTGATGATGAACAAATATGTGAACAGAGAAATGCCTGTACATTTTCAACTTTTCATTCAATCATTTTGAATTATTTACAAAAAGCTGTAACCACTATGCTGCTGTATTTAAGTCTTCCTTTGCCAAATCATATCACTGAATAAATAAACAAGGATATTTTCAGTGAAACGACACCCTGGATTGTAACAGCAAAGAAAAGGCTTTAGCGTAAATACATGTACAGTGGGGAACAACGTTTTGTCACTATTGTTTCCGTCAGCTGTTTTTTATGTTTCCTAACACATAGTATTGGATTATAAATCTTTTATTGTTGAAGTCCACAATTCTCGGCATAACTGGAGATTGTACACACATTCCTGTGCGAGCACGAGGCGATGTGTTTTAGAGCTTACCTGCTGTGGTCCTCGAACGTTCTCATGGGTAAAAGAAGTTGAAGGGGAAGGTGTCTGAGATGTAGGATTTGCAAACGCATATTGTACGGGAATATCCACAGTCTGTTCATCAGTCACCCTTGGGAGGCTGGTAGCCAAAGCGTGATCATTTCTTCCTGGTGCAAGATCTAGTTTTCTTTCTGGTGCACTGTTTAAGAAGACGTCATATTCACTGTCTGCTGGTGGAAACTTGATACTCAGTTTAGACAAAGATTCCATGAATTCCCCCTCTTCTGGACAGACTCCCCGAGACGTGATGGATGCAGAGGTTGTCTCTTTATCGGAGTCAGACTTTTTGGCCGATGTGAAGGGTCCCTCAGCTTGTTCTACTGTTACATCAGTGCACTGAATAGGCATGGAGAACTGTTGTTCTAAAAAACACAAAATGTAGCATTTTTCACAATTAGTAAAGAGAAGGATAACTAACCATGTGCTTAAATTAAACGCGTGATGTGCTAAAACATACAATAAATATTATGACAACATTTTATAGCTGCCCTTCCATCTTACTTGCAGTTATATCAAAACTATTTAATACGTTGTTAATGGTTTTATCAAAAGGTATATATTATAATCTTATAAAGAATCTGAAAAGTACTTTGTATTTGCCATTTGTATTAACACAATAATACATTTATGAGTAGTTCTCCTAAAATATAAAAAGAACAACAAGATGGAAACTATGCTTTACCTTGTGCTGTGTCATTTGCTCTGCATAATTTGTTCAGGTGATCCTTCTGTTTTCTTGTTAAATTCTGTATCACATGGAATTTACCCTGGATCTCCTGAAATGCCTCGAGAATTTCTTTACTGAAAGATTAAAAAGCATCGACGTTGAGAAAATACCTGTTCAGTAAGTAATTAAAAAAAATCTTGAATAAAAAATATCAGTTAGAAAACTCAGTTTGAATACTGGAAAAGAGTGTGGGTACCTTTTGTCATCAGAAATTCCAGGAGACGAATACACAGTCATCTCTGGAGTTTTCATGCTTTCCTTCAATGAAAGAAAATGATATTGGAATAACTTCTACTTTCTGATTGAAAAGAGCATTCCAATAATTTCTTACATGGAAATTTTTTCACAAATGTTAATAATGCCAACACCTAGGGGAACCTGAAAAAAAGTTTTCGTATTTGCGGCACTTTGAAATTGAAAATTCCCCCTATCCCAAACAAAAAAGAACTTTGCAATTTTATATGATGAAATTTAATTGTTTTTAAGACTCAATAAAATAAGATATGAAAGAGCTAACTTGTTAAGGAAGGTAAAATTATTTTCCAGTAAACAATAACTTTATCATGCAGCTTTTATAGCATTATTTGCCTCTTTCCTTCATGAATTGATGTGAATGTTTTTTATAAGAAAAAGGGTTGGGGATCATTTTTCTGATGAAACAGGGTGAAAAACATGAACCACTGGACTTGTGCTCCTATGAAAGGCAGATTTCCCCTTAGATTGTGTAACAATACAAATATATGAAGCAACACATGTAGAATATTATGATATGCCTGTATTAAGATCATATAAAATGTCAATTAAAGCCTGGACAAGAAATGTTTACTGCTTAATTACTAAGTCATAAAGGTTGGTAACAACACTTGCTTAATTAAATATATACACAATTCAGAGAGTAAAGTACTGAAGTTAATTAAAGATGATGTGAGGTACATTAAAAAACTTAAATGCCAAATTTTGTTTTGGCAGATTTCTACAATTTTTGCAACACACATTTAAAGACAAAACATCTTTCTTTTAGCTTCCATCTAAACCACTGGCAAAAATATTTCAACAAAGTTATGGACACAGGGAAGCATAAAATGAGTTGTTTTATGTAACAAAACTTGAATTTAAACTTTCTTTCAAAGAAAATATGCACTATTTTAACTGTTTTATCATATGAACATAGAAATGTTTCCTCTATCTATTCATGCATTAATAGCCAAATTCTCATTTGTCTCCTCTAAGAATTCATCATTCATCCCCATTTTTATTAGAAGTCCCTGCAGGTTAAATCTTTTTAAACTAGACACCAATTTTATTCTAATATGGTATTTCAATGCTTCATTCACTTTAATCACAGCATACTCATCTCTTCAAATATGGTTTTATCCTACAGCACCACCTGCTGAACAAACATTATCTTTATTTATCCATCTCTGGCTAGAACTGTATTTGCATTAGCACTGTGTACAGTATTTATTCCTGTAATTCACTAAAAATCAAATGTAGAAGCTGAAGCTTTACACGCCTGTGGTAAAATGAACAATTTACATCTGGAGTCCAACATAAAAAAATGATTGATGTTATCTGCTGGAGTCTTGAGTTCCTTTTATATCTTATTCATCTAACAGAAATTAGGTTGCTTCTGCTTGGTTTTTTTATCTCTAAGATCCGAGAACCATTCCGAGGTATGCAGAAATAACATTCATAGTTATACTCCAAGCATACTTTCAAGCAAAGGTCAATCACTGACTTTGATGAATTACCATTACATGTTTTTGTCTCTGCCTGTTTGTCTCATGAAGATGATCACATTGTGGCAGGGGCTTTGTTTCATGTGTTCTTTGAGCTGGCAAATGACTATCCTTGATTTCGGGCGTAGCATCACTGCCTTTCACCCTTCCTAAAAAAAGAAGACCTTTATTTAGTATTTAATTGGAAATATTTGAAATTTAGTTTAAACCTCCAGTCATGACACAATGTAGCAGTTTACCTGTCCCATCAACACCTACTCCCATATTTGCTCTATATATTCAAAGCAAAAAACAAAAAGTACATAACATGAAAGAACAACTGAAAGTTATGATTGCTTAAGTATTCAAATCCTTTTCTGTGTCAAATCTAAATTAATCTATGTGTTGAGTGGCCTCTGCCCCTGTGCAGTAACAGTAGTTCATTGATTTCAGAATAAATACAACCGTCTCCAGGGCAGGTAGCAAATTTCAGGCAAATATTCAACCATGCTTTTAAAACAAATCAGAGCTAAAGCTGTATAAAGGTTCAGATCAGAAGAAGGGTACAAACACATTTCAAAAACCCTCCCTAGTATCTCTTTGAGCACTGTATACCTGAGCATTAAGAAGTGGAAGAGTCTCAAATGGGAGAAAATGTCTATCGGACAGCAAAATCACAGTCACTCCATAATGGAGTTTTTATGACATTAGGAACAAAATTTCTCAAGTCCCACAGGGGCAGGCAAAGTTGATAGAGACTTTCTCAAAAAGAATAGCGGATATAATTGCTGCCAAGGTGCTTCCACCCAATATTGAGTTCACGGGTCTGAATACTTAAGCAATCACGGTTCAGTTTTTTTTTTCTCTTTAGTTTTTGCTTGACATTTGCTGTAACATATGCAGCTCACCCAATCTCTACCAAACCACACTGTCACGCAGATATACTGTGAAATAATTGCATTTCATAATGAACCCCTCTTAGCTTATTAGAGACTAAAGACCTGCACGCATTTCCTTGTAGATCAACATAAAGTAAAACATGTGGTAGCAGGGGGGAGCCTTGCTCATAGTGTAACAACGTTTTTATAATGCAGGCTTCCTGGTCTCTAAATAAACTCACAATTCAGAAAACATCAATCTTTTTCATTTTCCATTAACTTTGTACATGCACTGTATCAATATCTGGTCCTGTATATAGAAAGTTTTATCTGCATTTCCAGCATAAAACATATACCAGTCTAACACCAAAAAACTAATAAAAATTGGGATCCAAATGTGAAGGATAAAATAAGTATTTTCATCACAAAAGACAAATTTAAAAAAGAAAGCTACAAAATGGACAAATAAAGCAGGAGCAAATTTTTATATATACAGTACCTTTAGACAAGATTCCCACAGAGTTTAGTTGGGATTTAAGTGAAGCAATTTCCTGTTTTTGGTTTTCTAACTGCTGATGGAGCTCACAGATATACCGGTCATAAGCTTCTGTCTACAAGAGAGAAGTATGTGGTAAATTAATGACAGAACAGAATAGCCTACTGTATATGCTATATCTGCAAATAACACTTTTTTTAATTTGCAAGAACATTTTAAGTGTTTTTGGGAACAAAACGTCCAAAATAAAGCAAGGCAGTTAGTTTCATGGTGTTAGTGAGTGCTTTCCCAGGGGAATGTTTTAAAAAGTATACATAACATCTATAACAACCAGTTTCAAAGATCTAACACTAGATTTTCAACTAATGGCTATGGTCAAAATTATACAGTCACACTTTAAAGGTTACAAGATTACATTCTATAAATGGATATTAAGTCACCTATTAATAAATGTATTAAGTATTAGCAATGGAACAAGCTATCTTCTTCGAATTCCCTATGGATGGTGAAGTGGGTCATAATCATGGTTTTATTATTAACATGCAATTGATCGATAGTACAAGATGTTTATCATAACATTTTTGCTACTCCATTAATACAATTTATATTAATATGCTCCAATTATAAAGTATTGAAATATGACATTCATAACCCCTAATCTAAAGTGTTATCTTATATATTTAAGAATAGAGTTACATCAGATTGCAATCTAAAACCAGCTTGCTTTCATAATCTAGTGGTGAAATCCAACAAGATTATTCTAATAACTCCTGTTGGAATCATTTCACATTGTTCAGGGAACTCAATTATTCTAAATTCCCATTTGTTTGGAAAATCAAAACGTTACCTTGAAAACAAAACAGAAGCTATAATATAGGACAATATGATAATTGAAGTTAATCATCTTGTTATAAACAAAAAATAAGCAAGCTCTGCGCAATTCCACAATTCATTTTTTTTTGTTATTTTACCAACACTTGTAAAGGTATTCTGGAATGTAACTGAAATAATTCATTGATTTTAATGTCTTATTTTCTAGTCTTGCAGATACCACTAAAGGGGCTGAGAAACATAGTAGCTGTATCTAACAATCTGGTGCAAAACAGACTGCATGCCAAATTCTATTCAAGACAATCTTGGGATCAGCATATAGACAGAGAAGAAGGTCAAGATATTGGACAAAATCACAGAAACACCAATGAGCCACCATGTCTGGTCAGGTCAGTCCTTTTCCATCGTGGCATAGAGTCTACAAGCATCAGGAATTCTGCAACAGGGATGCAGCACCATTCTTCCATGACAAATTCAAACAACTCCCCAACCAAGCAGGAAAGAAATGTTGCAACATGGGGTAAAGATGATCTCTCAGTACCATTAAATAGCAATTAGCACTAAACTTGGTTCTAAGGGAATGAGTGCACCCAAACCATGTCAGGAAACTACCCCACCACATTACAGAACCACCAGACCCCTTCACTGCTGGAACCAAGCACTCGGTACTACAGAGTTCCTTGGCTGGCACCACATGTGCACTAGTCCGTTGGTCCAGGACACAATAAATGATGATTCATCTGTCCATAGTACATTTCGCCACTGCTTGGTAGTCCATTACCTGAGCTTTTTTCACCACTGGACTTGTAAACATGCACTGTCAGATCTGACGAGCTGTTTGTACACTACTACATGCCTATACAACCCACTCTGTTGAGTTCTCGGCAGACTGTTTTTGATTAGTCTGCCTTCTCGTGCCTCAGATTGACATTTGTAGTTAAATGATCTGCAGTTGCTCATCTTTTTTGCCATGTAACTTGAATAAACGCAGAGATATCATAATCCGGTAGATTGTCTTTCCCTCGGAGTTCCACGCAGACATCACCTTAGACCAGGCCTTTCCAGCATTGTTAAATATGACCCTAAGTATGCAGGGATGTTTCTTACTTACCATGAGCCACACTACCTGGAAGTTCTTGCTTTCCATATACTTGCTGTCCCATTTTTATCCACTACATGTATGTTACCACTGAAGCACTGTGTAACAGCAATTACAAGGTATGCAAAGACCTTTCTGTAAAATTAATTGCAAGCACCATCATCTAGACAGTAATGTATGAATACAATAAAATGAGAACTTTTTATGGGGAACTTTAAATCAATACCAGGATACAGTTACTTCCTAAAAATAATGCAAAACAGTAATTCATACCTTTTGCTTGAGTTCCTTTCTAGCATTTTCTTTCTCAATTGATGCTTGACGGTAGGCTTCATAGGCTTTGTTGAGCTGGTCTCCAATATTTCTGTCTAAACCTCGCTCCATTACTCCATACCATTACTAGTGGTTCAGTCTTGAGACCTGGGTTTAAATTGAGCACAGAACAACAAGGACATTGCAATACAGTTTTTAACAATAAATAACAGCAATGAAGACAGAAGCTTACAACATCTGTACCAACTCTTACGTTAAGAGCTCAGTAAAAGACATGGAGGTACTTATGTCTGTTAAGAGATTAATTTGAAATTGGTTATATTAAGTAGGCCTAATAGTTCATCAACAGATCCCTTATACTAAAGTAGATGGCTAGTGTACAGGTCAAATTTTCTTTGCAGTTAATTTACTTAATTTACAGTGTAATTCAGAACATCTTTTCCATGAATTTTATTTATTAAGGCATCTCCAAAACTTGGAAGTCTGTGGCTCTCCAGGACCTGGGCTACAATTGTGACCATTTTATCACAGAAACACAAACCTTACCCAACTCATTAAGACTCTAACAACTTTACTTTTTCAATATTTTATGTATACAATGACATCTCCAAAAATACAATGGTTTCACTCCTGATAATTACTGTAGGTAAACTGCAGTTATCACTACAGTCCTTTACATGTCAAAGTACAAATCATTTTAACAAACTTAAAGGGGAACTGCAGTCCCCATTTCTCAGACCGGTGATTAAATCTCGGTAACAAAATAAAATAATTAATAATTATTAAAATGCCGATATGAAGCAGCGCTCACTCAGTCGCCCTAATGACTAATGTAACGCAATGTACGAGCGAATAAGTACAGGTTATAAAGCTGACATTTCACCGCAGAACGGTTCCAAACTGATCTGCATGCAGTTAACAAGTATTTGTCAGCTAAACCATCTGAAGCAATATTCCCGTTGGATTAAAAGAGATATATTCACACATCTGTTTGTTTATAATGTAACAGGACATTTCCACTTCTGTATGTGTTGTTGCATCATTCTGAATCGCAGAATATATCGCTGTGCATACCTGGAAAATGTATCTATTTTGTGATGTAAATTGGAGGTTTTACATGTTACTGTGGACATCTTACTTTCATTGGGATTTGAAATGCACTCAGCAATGCTGATTCTTTCCAACCCTGAAGTATAAAAATAGCATTGCAGCTCCCCTTTAAACAAAGCTTCAGGATCAATAACAACTTGCTGGTGAGACTGAAGTCATGTTATCATGCTAAATATTCCTAATTAACTTTAATGGACTGTGAAAATATCTAAAAATACCGGTATAGGTATTTGCAAATGCACAATTAGATAATAAATGTAGACATTAATAAGACCATTTTCAAAGAACAAAGCAGCCCTGGCTCAGTGAAGTAAAATCAGTTAAGATGTACCATGTCTTAATTGCTATAATAGGGTTTTGTTTCCAATAACTGTTAAAGGTATCCATTGTGGCTACAATATAACCATGTGCTATTCCTAACAATTAATTTGTTCTAGGTTGAAAGTACGTTCCAGTCACACCACCTGTTTCAGTCTGTTAATCACAGAAAATGCAATACCCTAACCTTTATACATGTATTAGTGGTTTATAATGATAGCTGAATATGCATTTAATTTTTTCTTCTCTACTTTGCACTATTTCTTCACAGGACGTTTGTGCATATGGCTGAAGAATTAATGTTTTAATTAGTTAAACTAATGAAGTACTTACAGTAAACTGAATCGAGGGCTTGCAGATGTTTGAAATTGTACTAAACCATTACTTTGGGTGGAGAGGAAATAAGGAGAAAGCAAAATTTTACATGTATGTGTAAATAATTTATTGAGATACATCCTATCAACAGAAACAAACAAGCTTAGAGTTGGCCAATTAGAATCTAACGTTTCTGAATTTAGCTAAAAAATGAATTATCAGGATACCTGCTGGGACAAGACTAATCAACATTTAATGGATAACTATACAGTCAAGACTTGCAAAAGTACTAGAAATGTTTTAAAAATTATGAAAGCTCTAAACATAGTGGGAATATGTTTGAGACAGATGTTAGGGTCAAATGGATAACCTTTCTGGCAACTTAATTAAACAAATAATTTTAATTTTAATTAATTTGACAAGACTCAATAAGGCATGCACTGGTCCAAGAACACTTAAAATAAACAGACCTATCTATTCATGATTTTAAGAAAGTTTTTTCATAAACATTTTTTATGCTGCAGAATGCAGATGAAATCAATCCATCCATCTGTTAACAGCTTTATACTGTTCAGGGTTGCAGGAGATGCCAGAGCCTATCCCAGCAAGCTGCAGATGAAATATATATTTTTTGTAAAATTCTATTCCTCTCTACATATCACTAGATATCTCCTTATCAAGTGTATAAATGGATATACAGTATGCAATAGTTGGTATTAGGTTACTATAGAAACATTTGCACATGTACGTGTAAATGCATTTATCCATTTATTGACTTTGTATGATTCTATTGGGTGACTGAAATATTCTGAAACTATAGTTATTTAAAATATTTTGGCCTGCTATTCATAACACTGTTCAGTCAATGCTAATGCACAAGAATATCTCCAACTACAACAAATAAACCACCCCAAAAAAGAATACATGACCAGTCCATAATTTTCAAATAGCTGTTGTTAAGCCATAGAAATTTTAGTACTAACATCACAATTTAATAATCACTACCAGCACAAGGTCTGTCTGTTCCAAGTCCACGTACGACCCTGCTGTTGTACCCATGAGCACTGAAATTATCATTAATGCCAGGTCTTCACTGTTAACGAGAATTTATTCTCAATCGATTTATCTGGTGAAATAAAACCTTAAAATAAAACATGCGACTTTTAATGAGATGAAATTATTTGCTTTCAATACTGATAAAGAATAGAGTAGTTAAAGACATTATTGAAGCATTAAAAACAAAGCCACATAACCTGTCATTACAAACAGTAAAAGTTTAAACAATTAACTAGTTTGTATCCGATAAACAATTAAAAATACATATTGACTATATTTTAGAGGAGCCCCATTTAAAATGCCTACAGAGCTCTACCTCATTTTAAGTTCACCCTCGTTACAGTGTTTAAAATGACTGTTTATCTGCACAAATATATTACTACAGAGTGTACGGTGGTTGTAACTTGTCTAAATGCCAGTAGGCCGCTTTGCGCTACTTCACACATTTACACAAATTCAATCAAATCAGATGACTGTTTTCGATAAAATAATTAAAACAGGAATCATACTTTCTGTAATAAAGCCATCTGTATTAAGTAACAGTACACAAAACGAAAAGACATCCTGACGCAGTGTCATTTTCAGTTTGATGCAAATTATACGTTCTATCATACAAAGAGCTAATGCTTGATCACTTCGGTTGTTGCTTTTCTATGTTCAGCTTTATCGTTTACTAAATAGTACAGTACCTTAGTTCGCAAAACTCCCAGCAAGTAGGCTACATTTATTCGACTGCTTGAGTATTCGGACCGTTTTAATTCTTGAAGTCAAACTTTTTTTTTCTATCGTCCCAAGAGAGGAAACAGCGCATTTCTCTCAAAATGTAGCAACATATTACATGTGTTATGAGCTGGGAACTTCCAACGGGGAATCCCCAGTCTGAGACTTCCGCTTTGCAGACTTACAAAACCAATCAGGACTGGAGTTACTGATGGACGGAAAATGGTCGTACATGCTGAACTGTCAATGTGCAACTCGACATTTTTTCAAGATACATTATTTTGAAACGTCCTGCTCCTCGTTCGGCGAAGGCTGTATAGATTCATAACTGGATTCCCCCATACATTGTGGATGTCAGTATTCTTAGGTTGTTTTCCTGTTTCAGCGACTTTCAAACCTTGCGTTTATTTTTTAAGATGTATTAAAGCTGATGGCTGGCTGAACGTTTTGTTAATGAAAGAAAGCCTTTCTCTCTCTCTCTTTATAGTGTATATACTAAAAGCATGTATCACTGTTATGTTTTTACAGTTACTTGTTCTGTATTTATGTCGCATGGCGCTAAGTATGAGTTAGACAAATATACACATCCGTAGCTTAAGGCCACCAAGATGAAACAAGACTATTCAGGCAGTAGCCCTTAAATCTAAGATTAGATGTTAAAGTACGTCTCTTGCTGTATTCAATCCAGTATCCAGCGATACGTTTTTGAACACTCGCTCATCCTAGCAAATGGCAGTTAATACATTCAAACCACCGGAAATGGCAAAATGCAGAATTTCGGGCTTTAGTAAGGCTGTCACCGCAGGAATATATGGCTATTCCCAGCTGTTTATCCTTCCTGGACAGCTGACCTCTGAGCTATATAACGGTGGCTCGGGAAACCTCAGGAGTTTATTTGTCCCTTTCTCCTTCATTATATTAAGACAATTTAATATTTTTTACTTTGCCGCAACCGCTTTATATCCTAGAGCTAACGCCAGCATGACCAGCAGTATTTATATTAATCTTTGAAAAAGTTGTAGCTACAGCCAGGCCAGTCTCCTCTTCCAGTGAGTTCTAGATATCGATATCTACTCCATCTGTAGAACAAATATATTGTAATACTATTTCAAAAATAATTGATCAACATAAAATAAAAGCAGGAATTCACAAAAGTTCTGCGTGATGATCTATACCGATTCTTAAGTGCCCGCTGGGTTCACCAGCAGATGGCGGCTTGCGAGCACAGCACACAGCACAAGCACTGACAACCAAACAGGTGAGAAACTACACCAAAATCAAAACTATTTCTCATTCTTTATAATGTGTCCTTTCCTATGATAAACAGTACAGAATTGTAAACTGGTGTTGGAATTTTTTAATGCAAGTAAACATTTGTCCTTAAACTTTTTTTTAAACAAAACTGCATTGTGAGCCTTAAATAGCAGCATAAATGCTTAACATCTTTTCTGTAGATTAAAACAGCCTTTTACATTTTATTTGTTTTTCTTCAATCTGCTTTTAATGGTTTTGTTCAATAGACTATAAACAGATATCTGTTCTGGTTTGAATGCAATAGTTATTGATAGTGTGTGGATTGTGGTGGTTAGTGTGGTAGTTAGTCCGGCTCTCTTGCTGCTCTTGGGTTCTAGGTTTGATTCCAAGATTGGGTACAATATATGGAAACTGGAGCCCATTTTGTCCTTGTTTGCCTTTTCTGGGAGCTCCAGTTTTCTTCCACCTCCACAGATATGCTGGCATGATTTGACAGGCTAATCTCAATTGTTCCTTCCTCTATGGCCCTGCTGTGGATTGAAGTCCTATCTGGGGTGAGAGCGATTATACATTTCATATGATTTGAATCATGTGGTGTGAGATGTACATGGGTTCCTAAATGGTGTTAAATGGTAATTAAAACAATGATGTACGTTACAAATAACATTAAAACCTCCATACTGTAATATAGCCTAATGGCTTCAGTTTACTATCTCATGCAGTATCATCACACAAATATTCAGTGACAAGGCCAATGTTATCTTCTGTATACAGTATATATCCCTATTTAAATAGATTGGCATGTTTACTTCATGAAGTTAAACACTTCACCAATTGCAGACAGGCAAATGAATACAGTGTGCCAGTTTGCAGCACTAATTAGTGACAGAAGGAAATGTAATCTTGAGGTTACGCTGGCTGCCCACACACAAAAAGTCTTGCAGAATTCCTACATGTTTGTAGAAATCCTTTGTTTTATCTCTGTCCGGCTTCTCACATTTGGGAATCCTGAAGGGGTTCTGCAGGACTTGCCATGCAAGAATCTGTATGGATGTTAAAATCAAAGTTATTCTGAAACCCTGCAAATCTAGCATTATTTTGTTCAGTGGGTGCAAAGAAGACAAACTGAATTCTGAGAGTTAACGATTCAGACATACAGTAAGTGGCATCTTGAAAGTGCCATTAATTAAATTTAACCAGAGACAGTCAGGATGTCTTGATCTTTCTTGCTTGCTAACATTTTTTTTTAAATATAGCACAACAATATTTCCTTCATTGCCTTTTCCCCATATTAATTTGGCTGGTTGACCATGCACTAAGACTCAATGCATCTATATTCTCAGGCCAGTCAATTAGTCCTTCAGCGTTCCTGGGAGCTCTGTACCTCAGCCAAGCCGCTTGAATCCTACCTCCAGCCCTGTTACATACCATTGCCTTCCCCCCTCCCCATAGCTCAGTCAGCAATAGCCATTTCCCAAAGTCTTACCGTAATTATTTGGTGTAGGATGAAGAGTGTAGAGTCAGGTGGGTGTGCCCTAAAACCAGCACCACAAACGGGAAAGAAAGGGGCCTGTACAGGAAGTCAGGGTGGAAAAGCTGTAGAGTTGCCTGTGCAACTGAAGTCAGTACAAAATCCAAGCAGCACATAACTACATGGACGTAAGTAAAAAAAGAATGAAGAGCCAGGTAGCATATACTGCGAAAGCAAATCCAGGATGGAGCAGGGACAAGGGACCTCATTAAAATACCTACTATAATGCTAATGCCCTTGTTTCTCCAAATAAGATGAGAGAAAGGAAAATTACTGTATGGAATTTATTATTGTGGAAGGTAGGAAAGTGAGAATGCCATGCCTTGTGGGATTTTAGAAATCTTTTCCTTAAACACCAAATTGTAATTAAGTATGTAATTATGGGGATACAATCTACAGTGTCTCAGGGCAACATTATAATAAATTAAATCATGAAGTCTGCATGGAGAGACCAGACAATCTTCAAGTGGATGTCAAAATACTGTAGTATCAGGGTTAGACAGTGATTACAGATAGAATTGGAATTTAAAACTTGGCAGAGGTAGGTTCACCACAAATCTTTCACACTGCAGAATGGAGAATTTAAAATGCAGTTACTTCCTTTTCCATATGGATATATATGATATTTTAGCATGCAAACTAGCTCATTGCCGTAATGGGGGAGAAAGGGAAATCTTATAACTTAAAAAAGTCAAGCCAAGAAACACATTCCTTTGTATTATGCAAATGCAAGCCTGAAGTTTTAAAATGTTATTGAAAGTTGTTTATTGTGATACCAGGTAAAGAAGAATAAATCCCAGTCCCCAGAGAATTGAAGTGTTTGACCTGCAGCACATTTGGAGGTACACCAGGTTTCTCCATTGCAAAATTTAACAGCAGCAGCAGACTTCGAACAGTTATTTTTATACCCAAATCATCCAAAATAATTAGCAAATGAGGCAGGAACTGGGTGACATTGTCTACACATAATAATTTATTGTAATGGTTGCATGCCCAATCATATGGAACAATATGGCTCTGCGCTTTGAAGTGGTGTCTTTCAAAGTACCAAGAATGCCAAGATCTTTATGAGATATACTCACATTCCTTATTCTTCCTGCTCCTTCAGCATGACAAGGCAGAAAAACATGTGTCAAAGCAGGACAAGGAGTGACCTCTCCAAAGGACCTGTGAACACTATGTAATCAGTAAGTCTCAAATGGACTTAGTAGTAGGGAAGACATGTTCTGTGGAACAAACTATTTAAAATTCATAATTCAAATACCTCTATGGGAATGACCAATAAAGTTTCTAAAGCAATATGAATCAGAATAAATTTAGAACAATAACATGCTATTATTTGAGAGACTCAATCCCCCCCCCTTCTCTGTAGTATTAATTGCTGTTCTGATTCTGTGGCTGTCTCATTCCTGAGTATTTCTTGGAATGTTTCAAAAAGAGCAGCTCTGTTTCTGTTTCTCCCTGTTGACAAAGAGAGCACAGCCTTCCAGGGTAGCCAGGTCGGCCTGTGTCACCAGTGTCTAAGGTCTGCTTCTCCTTGTCGCTCACGCGGGTCTAATGCCCTGTGTGTATTACCTTTTTAGGAAGACCAGCCATTTTGCAGACCTATATGGAGGAGCAGAACAGGCTCTACACAACTAATTTGTTTTTCTGACCAAAATGCGACATTCGCAATTAGGGAACTCCAATTACATTGGTGTGAAAGCAATGTTAATGAAAAGATTGACTGAATGGATAATGATAACATTTCCCAATAAACTAATATTAGTATGATTCAATTGTGGATCGTCACGAACAACTGATGCTTTAAGAGACAAGTATACAGTAAATATATGAAACTGACATTGTTGTACTCTTTGTGTACACATTTTGTGGGTAAGTCTAGATAAAGCATTTTTGTTTAGGCTATTTGGTATGTTTATTTTGCTGAAATGATGTACAGTAAACTACAACATAAAATTCAATGCAGCTTTGTAATTTAAAACACCTTGCACTGTACCTCTAAAGCAAACTATATTAAACGATGTACAGTCATTCCGTTCTCTAATTTGTGACATGAAACAAAAAAATGTTTTAATTTTTGATTAAATATTCAGTAATGTTTTCTCAAGAAACTGCAGTCACTTAAAGGAAAATTTGTGTACAAAATTATTTACAATTGAATGTGAAGATAAAAATACTAATCTTAATCTCGATGTTTCCATCTTGCTGTTATAATTTGTTTAGACTGTTCTCTAATTTTTACGTTCATTGAAATACCTGGCGTGAAAAGGTCGGTATGAGGTTATTACAAGAGGCCACTAGATGGTGCCCAAATACATGTTAGATTTCTGGCGAGATTTTCAACTGCATTTTTATTTTTTGTTCATTGTCTTTCCTGCGGAAGCAATGCTTTTTTTGTGTACGTAAAAAGTGGACAAATACAGTGACTTGTAAAATTGTTAATGTCTACTTTATGTTACTTAAATATAAATGTACTTAATAAAATATAAAACGAACTTGTTTTTGCATAAAACTCCTAACAAACCAACTCGGAAAAAAATTGCGAGCTTTCTTCTAATTAGCTTGATTTTAATGAATAAGAGAAGCATCAAACTATGATTAAAGTGTCTTTATGACCTTTTCATGATGTCACCATTTTGCAAATAACACTCTGTATAGTACTTGAATTCCTTACCCACGAGATATCAAAGAAGATTGAAACTTTGAAAAAGAAAAATGTGAAAGGTTCATTCCTGCCATCTGTACAACGCTCAACAGAATGCTAGGCATAGGTAACAGGTGTTTAGTCACCAGATTGTGTATTCAATGGACACTTCACTGTAACAGGTGCTGCAAATATCTCAACAGACTTTTACCAAGTGTAGCATAAGATGTTTAATTAGTCCATTTGGGGATTGTTTCCATAAAAAAGTTTTATGCGTGATTTATACACAAAAAGAAAGTAAAAATATGGAGACATCAAGTGGAGAGAGTAAAATAAAAACACAATGTCCAGTATCTGCATTTAAAATGGTACAGAATTGACTACCTTTTACATGAACAACATTATTCTTTGAACGTTAAAGGGACAATATTTAAAATCACTAAAATGTGTGCAGTCTTTCTGCTGTTGTAAATAAACGTATGCATCTGCTAAAGATGCAGTCTCAATTATCAATAGAATAATATCACTAAGACAAAGCCTGGATGGGGTAATTTCTAAAGATACTTAAGCTTGAACACTTCTTTAAAATTAAGAAAATAATTAAAATAGAACACAATTGTATGTGCTTAAATAAATATCAAATATAAATATATAAATCACATCATATTTTCCCTATTAAATCTTTCTTGCACAATGCATTATAGACTGCATTTATCAATATTATTTCAGGGTTTGAGTACATGTGAAATGATAAAAAGGAGGGTGAAAAACTAAATTCATGTCTGCAGCATCAATTTGAATTTTGATCAAGATTCTGTTTTGGTATATTGTAGTACTTTATTTGTGATACATAAATTGCAAGGTGTCATAGTGCACAGTGAAGGGAACAGTATTATATATCAAAAGTCCTTTATAGAACCATATATCTATGACAAAAATTTCCTTCTTTTACAATCTGGATACAGTCAGGGTCTCAGGATAAAATGAAGTGTTACATGAAGATTAGGGCCTTCTCTTATTGCATCTAAAGGAAGAAGCAGAATCTTGTTTGTCACTGCTCTGAACCTAGAACGCGCTCTTTTATGAACATTGGGGTTTTGAAAGAGAAAATAAAAGCATGTTTGACCATTTATATCAAATATGTCTTGCCCTATATAAAGAAGAATTGAAATATTGGAGTTCTGAGAATGAGTAATGCTCAACCTCTTCTAATTTCATGGGCAAATACCGACCCCTGAGTTACCTGCATTTCAAAGCGAAATCTCAAAATGCCTGTCAAATGCCAAACGCCTGGAATGACTTCCAATTGAATTGATCTAAAAAATAATTAGGCAATCAACACATGATGAAATGGCTAATTATGAAACACTCAGATAACAAGGGAAAATTATGGATATTCTACAACTGATGCATTTAAAGATAAGGTTTAACTGGAGGTTTGTTGTTTTAGGGGCTAAATGGATGCACCTTCAACAGCAAAATCCTTTCTTTGACAGATGGCACCCAGCAATACCCATCTGGTGGTTTGCAGACTAGTGAGAAAGATTTATTTTGTGCAACCTGCAATTTATCTTTGGACCACCCTAGAAAGCTGCAGTAATCCAACATTTAACATCAAAGGAATACAAAAGAAAAACAAAAGCTTTCTTCAAAACAAGTTTACTCTGTATCTAATAAAAAGATACCAAATACCGAAATTGTATGCAATGTGAATTCATAGGCGATGCTTCAGTTGCTTGAAATAAAAAAACAAAAACAAAAATCTGATATTTGTTCCATAACAACTAATGAGCACACACACATTTCATTTATTGGATATGGACTAGACAGTATGATTTTTTTAAATTCAATGTTTAATTATTGATTGAAGCATTCTTCAATTCCACAGCTAATAGCAAAATGTTAATTGGTGATGAGTGAGGCATTGTAATTTCAGGTTGAATGTTATGATGTCACCTTGATTCTTATCTTCAGACTGATATATTGTGATATATTATGTTATGTATGTTAATATATGTTGATATTCTAACAAGCCTTACAATATAATTATTTTAAGTTTGTCACCAGATTCAGAGCGTTTGACTTACAACACAAGGCAAACAACTTCTGGGTGAAATAAGCCTACCTGCTGAGATAAATATAAGGATAATGCAGTGTGTTTACACTGTATATTATATGGCAAATTAACACTTATAGATAGTGCACGTCTATGAAGTTTTTTAAAGACTGTCTAGCAATTACAGTAATGCATTGTGGTTTATGAAGTCTTTCCATTCTCCTGTCTCCTTTGCAGAGTGCCCAATCAGTGTAGGTGGATTAGTCATTGGAAAAATTACTATCTGGAGACTTAAAAGAAGGCTGAGGCATCACTTTTCTCTTACTAGTGTTAGGCAATGAATATAGCTGTTTGGAGTTCACCCAGATGGTGAAAACATTTGCTTAATATTTGCCTAGCAACTGGAATGAAATGCAAAGATTTTTTCCCCCTTTTTTAGCCTGAGATGCTATCTACCTCATGAACTTTAGGAGGATTGCTGAAGACACATCTACACCATCTGCTCCAGAGGTACATACATTTGTTCCAGCCATCTTGTTATCAAGAAAAGAAGACTTAACCACCTTATCTACCAGAGCTTAGTCATATTCTTCATTCGGAATCAGGATTGTTTTTTAGCATATGGTAACTTTTTCATGTTCTGCTAAGTCTGAATAACACCAACCTATGATACTTCGTTTTATGATGGTGATTTAGAAAATGTCCACAAAACTGAAAGAACTTAAAGAAACAGGAGTGTCTACCTTCATTTAAAAAGTCTAAAAGGTCTTGGTTAAGAGTATTGCTGTATGCAGTGAATCCAGCAGAATAGAGAAGTGTAATGCTACTGCACATATACAGTACATATTACAAAGCATTTATCTACTAGAGATAATCAGAAATGTGAGATCAAGTGAGACAAAGGCTGTAAATGGTAAAGTCATAAATACATTCAGAATTCTGAGCTGGCCTTTCACCAAAGATAAGCTTAATTGAACATGCCGCAGTATTTGGATCTGGCTATCCACTGAAGCCTGATTGAACCCAAGCAGGCCGTAGTTGATTGATCTCTGCAAGTGTATAAATCCCATAAAATGCAATTCCCACAAGGTACTGAGAATGATCCTGTGTCAGGAAGGCGTAACAGCCCTGAAGCCCAGGCCTAATCCCCACAGTGTGGAAGCACATTGCTATGCTTCCAATGACAAAGAATGGCACCAGAGTAGCAAGACACCTAATATTTTGACAGCACTCTGTGTGGATTTAGAATACAAATGACTTTGAAAAGCTGGGTATCTATTTACATATAACTTCCACACAGATATCATGACTATTTCAGTTAACAGCCTGCATAAATAAGGGGATGGAGATTTACTGTTTACTGCTTTGCCTTTGTGTGAACTTTTATTTTTGTAAATATATACACATATACTGTACTATAGTCATATTTCCCAACCCCTGGTCATGTGGACTGACTAAAGTCACAGGAGCAATGGTAAGCAGTCCCAGCCATGTCCTGATAGACAGAGTCAAAGAGGCACAGTTCTAATGGGTGAATTCAATATTTGTTCTTCCATTGTTTTTTTTTAGTTTAAGCAGCCCTCAGATGAGGAAACCCTTAGGGAGATGGTCTCCAGTGCATTCACTATTGAGAGTCACTGTACTACAGCATTTTAAATTGTGCTTTCCTTGATGTGCACTAGGTGGCACCGATTAGCAAATTATGAACAAAGCATTACACAACCGTGCTCTACACTAGAGGTACATTTTTTATTTTGCTTGAAGGGAACTGCTATAACCATTTGTGTAATTTATGAGATTGAAAAAGTACATAGAAAGACATGCAGTGTCTACCTTTTAGTTTTTCAGCAGTCATAATCGTTTTACCACTATTTGCTTCAGAGCTGTGTATATCATAGAGAGACTTTTCTTCTGTGTGTGATCTGTCCTGCACTCATTATTGAGGTACTTGTCATATAATACATAGATTTGTTTATATTTGTATTTAATTTAATTGTATAATAAGTGTCCTTCTATTAATCTCTCTGTGTATATAGATTATAGATTGAAATGATACATTAGTATACGTTATATATTCACATGAAAACATACATATATATGTTATATATTTACATGGATAAATGTAACTATAAATGGGATGTTTTATTTTTCATATTTTTGTTGATTTCAGTATCTTTTATACCAGCTCCAGTAATGCTGTTCCAAATGAGCTTTTTGTTCAACGTTCAACACTAAACAGAAACAATACTACAAAAAAATCAAAATGCTACTTCATAAATTGCAAAATAGAATATAGTAAATGTTTTTTTTTTAATATTTGAGAATTAAATTAGGGAGGATTCAATGGAAAATACATCACTGACCATCTGGAAACTCAGAAATCTATTAGGAAATGCATTCTTTGCATTCCTGAGTGGCACAAAGCTTGGTTTTGAGAGAATAATGCTTGTTGAGAAATCAGAACAGGAATGTTCCAATCACTTAAGACAACAAACTAGAGATCTTTAAAGCCAGGAGAGTACCATTTAAAGTATAGAGAGTACCATGTTTTAAAGCACAAAACCATGTTTTTAACTCCTTTATTTCACAGTCCTAATCTGTGACACTACAAAGTATGACACAGATGGCAGTAAGGAATGTAATTGCTCAGTAAACATCTGTTTTTGCTATAGATTCTGGAACTGATTAAACACTTTACATTTATCTGTTAAATGGCCGGCGTTCACTGAGGTGTAACTAAAAGCTTTATGCTCCTGCTTCTTTAGACTCCTGTTCTACATAGGTGTAAATATCTGCAATATAAAACTACTGGAGGTAGATGATTAGTATTAGCTGACACAATGTTAATACTAAACCTAGCTACATTTTTATGATTTGTTATCAACACCAACATCTTATTGAAATTACAAAATGAATGCACTCTAATTATCATTTTCTCTTTCTATATATGTACAGTATTTTCACAGGTATTCCTCTCTTGTTTCAGCATTCGTCTTATTTTTAAATAGAGCAATTGTATATTTTTAACTTGTTATAACTGTTTGCTTATTCCACTTCCCAAAGGATCTCAGACCACTTCAGATATAGAAGGGTACCCATTTCATCCACTACTGAAGTACCTACAGTATGTTATAATTATTATTAGCCAGCAGCTATATCACCATGCAACTCACAACTGGTACCCCATTGAAGCTAAAGTGTTAGCCTGGACAGTATCTAGATGGGAGATCTGCTAGGAAATTTACAGCTCTACCATCACCACTCACAGCAACAACAACCCAACTGTCCTTAAGAAGTCCCCAGCCATGGTACTGAACAGGTCCAGTTTCACTTAACGTCTGAGTTTTGATGAGCTGCTATCAATTTCCCCGTTTGAGACTATTTTGAAATAAAAAGAAAAAATATTTTAGAGTAATAGCTAATTTGTTGTACCTGCACTGTTAAAGACAATAGGGCGAGATACCTTACAGCAAGACACCATAACAATTTTAGGTAAAAAAGACTCATGTCATTGTATTGTTGAGCCTTGTCAAAATACATACAGTTTACACTCAAGCAATGAAGGCAATTCTTAATAATGATTCCAGGGCAGTTCTGTGTTAAATCCCCAGTTATTTCATTACATAAACCTCTAACAATTAAGTAATGAGAATCAGCTGTGCCAAAAAGTCAGCAATGAAAAAGGCTGAAATGTTCACTAAGTGAGAACTAATCTTCCAAATATTTCTTAAAATGTTTCTGCTTCTTAGCAACAGGAAGAATTATCTTGTATTTTGTGCTGTGCATTTTCTGCCTTTGTCACACAGACTTTTCTCTATCATCCTTGTCAGCAGTCATTTGGATCAAATAAACTGCTTGTTACATTTAGTGTAGCTCTGAAACTGTTTTCTGGTAAATAGTAAGCTTGTGACCACTTGTGACCGTGCTCAGCATGCTACCTTAAGGTGTGTGGACCCTTCAAATGAATTGTCGTACAAACAGTGGATGATGCTTCCACAGGGTTCTGTGGATTAGATCTATCTGCTTTGTACTGGATTTAACATCAAACAATAGATTAGTAAATAAAGTAAAACATTCCTTGTACGGTATCATAAAGTTCTTAGATCTGTCTGTCACGCCTAATAAGCCAGTCATCTTGTGAAAGTAATCCAAAGTGGAGAAGTTCATGATGTAACAATCAAACATGCGTAGAAAACGTATATCATCTCAGACATACCCAGCTTTCTTAAAAAAATATGCTAAGTATCTTTAAGGTTTAAGGTTTATTGAAACCAAATGGACATTTCTGTAGAATTAAAAATTTAGCAGCCTGGAAAATCAGAATTAAATAAGTGTGTGTCATATAACACGGTTTTAGTTATCGTTGTCTGTTGCCAGGACATGAAAACTGTAATCATGGAAAATCAAAAACCACATTGTCATTGGAAAAACACGAATGTCCAAAGAGGAATGGAACCAGATTTGCATTTGCCCAGTACCATTCACTTAAAACAAAAGAAAGCACAGTGTCCAGAAAACATAAAATAAATCAAAGCACAGACTTACAGTATCCTTTGCGTCGGGCAAATTAAAACAAATGCTCTAAAGCTGCATTTCTAACAAACAAAACTCAGGCTTAAAGGACCTTGGCTGAATCATGGAGGTACGGTGCTTCTGTTCACTCACACGGCACTACAGACCTTCTAGATTATATTCACTGAAGTCAACATCCACTGTGCTGTCTGTAGAAAAGGAAAGCTGGATGCAGATCTGCCTACTGTAGGTTAGCAGTTAGACAAACTCGTGTACAAATATGTGATTAAGAAACAATTAATAATTCATTGAGTCTTTTCTTCATGAATGCAGTAGGGATATGCAGGGACTCCAGGAGCAAAATTTTGGTAACAAAGACATCTTATTGAGCCGATAATTTTTAGTGTAATCAATCCTTTAAATAGCATATTGATAAAATTTTGCAGGCTTCCTAGCAATACTGGTGTTATTTTTGTATATTAGTTAGATGAAAAGGATTTGTTTGTCATGACCTACTTAGTTTGCTTAGTTTGACCTTCTTCCTGTCCTATTATTTTTTGTACTCATTTCCAGTGTTTAGCAGCTTTGTTCCATTTTATCTTTGTGACACATCAAAGCATTGATATATTTTCACAACCACATTGTTTATCAGTCATTGAAATTTCACCATACGTTTCTCTTTCCAGACAGCTGTCATGAATTAAAAAACTAAAAAAGGAAGCTCTGTGGGTGACAGCCTGATTTAAAAAACAATATGTGTTATTATAATTGTTGAAATGTAATGCATATAAACTTTGGACCTACTTTGTAATAGTGCCATTTTTTCAGTGTGGAAATCTATGTCTATTGTTAGATTTTCACCATTCATTTCAGTTCTTAACGTTAAAATAATGACAATGGACAGTACTCATTCCCTAAAAGCCATGTCTTCAGGAATGCAGGGGTGACATAGCCTATCCTGGCAAGCAACAAGCGCAAGGCAGGGTACACCCTGAACGGGACGCCAGTACATCAGAGCAGACGGACATTCACAAGGAATGACAACACCCAAAATTGAAGCGTAACAAACTATTGTGGAGCGAATATTTGGCTTAACCCGCTTGGCTGAGGGCCGACCTCCTGGCCGTAGGATGAGGAGGCCAGGACCCCCACGCAAGATAACCAAGGGGCAGCTGCAGAGGTGGAGTTGGGGTGGAGGTGGGATGCAAAAGTCGCACGCGAGGGAGAGAGAGATATCGCATTTGGTATTTATAGTGTTCGGTGGAGGAAGGACGAAGGGAGTGATTGCTAATCACTGATGGTTGGGAATGGTTGAGCGTGGTTGTTGTCATCCCTCCCGAACTTTAGTTAAATAAACTCCATCTAACAGCCACTCCAGGGCCAATTTTCCCACAAGCCACTTAACCTAGGAGTATAGTTTTGGAATGGAGAAGGACACTGGAGCCCCCAGAGGAACATGCAAACATGGGGAGAACATACAAACTTCAAGCAGATAGGACCCCAGGTCTACAATTGAATCCAGGGACCCAGCACTGCAAGGCAACGATGCTGAGCACTGAGGCTCAATGCAGCTCAAGCCATGTTAATCTTTTCTATTTAAAATCCTTTTAAAAAATAACATTAGAAAATGTCATCCTATTGCTTTTGTTAAGTATTTACCCAATATTAATATTTCTGTGACAGGAAAATGGGAGACAGGTGCAAGTAATAATGAAACTAAAAAGGTCGGAGCACCCTCTAGAGGAGGGATGACGACCGTGACAGTAGGAGCAGAGGGGTAAAGAATGGAACCAGTTAAGTAAAGGCCCTTCTAAAGAAGAAGGTTTTGAGTCTGGATTTGAAGGAGTTTAGAGAAGGTGAGTCTCTGATATCCTTGGGGAAAGAATTCCAGAGCTTAGGGGCATAACATGAGAAGGCCCTGTCACCCATAGAGTGTAGATGGGCTTGGGGGACAGTATGGAGACCAGAATTAGAGGAGCAAAAGTTGCAAGATGGGGAGTAGGGTGATAATAGATCAGACAGGCACCGAGGTGCCAAGCCATGCAGAGCCTTATACTGTACGGGAGCATGAGGATTTTGAAGTAGACACAAAACTTGACAGGAAGCAAGTGCAAGAACTCCAGGATGGGAGTAATGTGATCACTCTCACTAGACCTGGTCAGGATTCTGGCTGCCGAATTTTGGACATGCTGGAGTTTGTTCAATGTGGATTTAAATACACCAGCGAGTAGAGCATTACAGTAGTCAATTCGGGAGAAGACAAATGTGTTGATCAGCTTTTCAGCCACAGTTAGTGATAACATAGGGTGTAGTGTAGTGATGTTTCTGAGGTGAAAGAAAGATGTTTTAATAATATGCTGCACAAGTGGGTCAAATGTTAAGCCTGAATCAAATATCACCCCAAGGTTTTTCAATTTATGTTATGAGAGAATGAGTACAAAACATTAATAATACCCTCAGTTATTAGTTATATATATAAATTGATGGAAAGAGATCTACATAAACTCACAGAAAACAAAACTAATTGATGTCCCACTGAAAGTCGGAAAGAAAAATCTTAATATTGAGCCTCCTTCAGGTCTAAGGAAGAAAGGCCACAACCAAACGGTTGTTTTTCTTTTTTTTTGGCTTTTCAGTGCGGAATTGACCTCTGCCTAATCATTTGCAGCCCACGTGCTGACACAGCTCCCACTCAAACCTCTATAATAGGTCACCTTTGATAAGAGGTTAGTATCCCTAGCTCTCTACAGAAATGAAGCACAGTACAGCGAAGACAGTCTGCAGACTAGAAGATGAAAAAATCTCTGGTGCTGTACAGAAGACCAGAACATGACTAATTCACTCTTTAAAACAGTGAAACTCTTGATAAATGTTATTTAATTAAAATAAAAAAAGATTCTTTGCAAAATTTTCATTTCCAAGACCGCTCATTATTTCTGGGTCTACGTTGTTGTGATTTATATTTACATGGTAAGAAAACTGTTTATGTTTCTGGCAGAAGGTCAAAAATGAAGCCTGAATTTTTCATCTTGATTAACTTTTCAGAAAAAAATCTGACTTGTGTTCTCTCAGTTTATTAGAAAACTATATTATCTTACACTAGCGATGCATGTTGTGACATTCTAAATTTTGTTTAATGCCCTTGTGCCTGCCTGAACTGACGACAGACAAGTAAAAAGTGGAATCATTTTAAGAACTACATGTTTTTTCACACTTGTCTAAACCATTGTCACACCATTCGGCGGGAAAGTAAACAATAGCTCACTACCGGTTCAATACAGTAGGTGTTTTTGTTTTTATTAGCAAGAAGGCTTCTCTTTTCTTTTCCAATCTATGTTGTTTAAAATCTTGGAGATATTTCGCAACATGATTAATGTCTTCAAAAGCTTTAACACTTTGGTTCTAAGGATTTTTGAGACATTTAGGGGGGGGGGGAAGGGCAATGAAATTATGTGTATGCTAACAAATCCAGAAATAACAAAATAACAAAAGAAATCACATACAGTACATAGCACTGTGATTATTTAAAAGCCGATGTTCGCATACAGAGTTAAAGGGAAACACTCTTTAACAAGCTTTTTTATGTTTAAAATTGATATAAGGCAAACCAATAAATAATATAAAGTTAGCTAACTAAACATCAAATGATTTTACTTAGCTAACTTTATATTATTTATTGATTATTATCACATAGTTTTAAATGGAAGGATGCTCAGATGAATTTTCCTGCACAACAGGCTCTTGAACAAGTCACACCATGATAAAGCTTTGTCTTCCTACCATACCAAGCACAAACAATTTCCATACAGGTCTTTCTGTCCTAATGGCTGTGATTAACCTTGAAGACTCCAGGCACTTTCTGAGGCTCTTGGCACTAGTCAAATGAGGATCTTATTATTTTTTAAAATAAAATATACACATTACCCGCACAAGCATGAAATCTCTTATATGTGTCTTCTCATTTTAACAGTTTTGATTTCCACACCTGCAATGCTTTGGAAACACACAAAGCATTAAAATACTGTTAAGCAAACAGATAATTAATCACACCATCTTCTTATTTTCTTGAGAGCCACATTACAATCGTTTTTCAAAAAAGCTGAAAAAATCAAGGACTTGCTTGTGAGTGATTTACTTAGGGGTATCATTAAATCTAATCACCACGCAAAGCATCAGATTGCACAAAAAATATATTTGAAAAATACACGCCTCTTAAATTTGCAGTTTTAGGAGATAATGGGAACAACATTAAAATTGCAGTGCTCCTAGCACATGTATTTAAAATCTGGGATTCTTTATTTTACAAAATACACATTACACACACATACTGTACTGTATGAGAGCTGTACCTCAGATACAGTATTCCGATGATGACTCAATGTACAATCTTTGGATTTTAATGCACCCCAAAATAAAACAAAATACAGAAAGTATCAATATTTATATTGAAATATTATTTAATATTAAACTTAATATTAATATAAATAATATTACAACTGAATATCTCAAATATTTAATGATGGCTTTCTTTCATCTTGCTGTTATGAATGAAGAACAGTAATGACACCATGGTCAACTAAAATTGCTGTTAAGGGGAATTCCGAGTTCAAATGGATTAATATTATGATCACGGTGTGGTGAATACAAAAGGACTTTTCAAATTTATGATTGAAGTACTTTCCAGTGACAAGAAAAAATATTTTGATACACAATGCTGCAGAAGACACGTACCTAGTATCATGTGAATCTATGTAGGCTAATAGTTTTACATTCTGTCATTCAGAACAGAACAACACAATGCATTTCTGTAATAATCAAAATTAAACTTTCATTCTTGCATTCCTTTGCTGATAAATGGTAATAATAGTAGCAAAAATAATATAAATACCCATGAAGGGAGTAATTGAAATGCTTAAGTGACAGCAGATTTTATGTGCACCACCTAATCTGCAAGCACAGTATAACCCAGAGGTACCATTTTCTCTTCTGCAGTTTGGGAAAGAAACAGCTGCGCACTCCTAATTTACACCTCATCTCCTAGGTTGCTGGTAAATGCCAAACTGACAATGGAAGCAGCAGGCGCTTTTTATAAACAGTGTTTGAGATGGGCAGGGGCTTTCGCAGAGGGCTGAGTGCTGATTAACAGTGGAAGGACCACATCTCTCTCAGGCACATGAAGATAAAAAGGCAGTCTTGAGCTCCATCACACTAATCTCAAGGCCTCCATAAAAGCTGTAACCCCAATAATCAGCTGGAGAAACGCTTTCTTTTCGTAATGGTATTCTTCTTGAGAAACTAGGAAATATGCATACATTTGCATAAAGTACACTACATTTATGCAAATGCAAAAGCAGGTTTCCTGCTTTAACAGACTTTTAAAAAGCTACTGGAAAGACATTCTGAAATGAAATATAAAGCTCTGTGTTTTCAAATATGTCTTTGGCAGTATTTTGGCTTTTGTCACAAAATAGTAATAATAGAGTTATCCACCGTTTTGATATGCATTCATATTTGTATTATTATCTGTTGCAGTGTGTTGCTCTAAAATGAGCAATTGAACGGATTACAAGAAATTCTAACTTTAGTGCTACTGAGTACAGAAAATGTTAAATTAGGTTTTTGTTTAAGAAAGAATAATGTACACACAGGAAAAAGGTACCATTGTAAATTGCATTTTTTTACATGTGCAAGGTAATGTTAATAGACAATGGTTTGAGTGGATCATGTCCCATATGAGGTGTATTTTCTCCATTGTGTTGTTCTATCATGCTCTACATAGTGCACAGTGTATGCATGGGAGAGTATCAGGGATTTTGTCTGCTTGAACTCTGTATTTTATGGAGCTCACGTGCCATAGGTTTATCTTATTTCTTTCTGGTATTACATGATTCCAAAAAATCTGTTCACTGAAAAGAAAAATGAAAACGTACGGTTAACTATGAAACAGATATTATGAAGAATTTCAGCAAAGCACACAAAAATTAGAATTTTGTTTACGGTGGACTACAGACAAAGCCGAGCAAAATTAAATCAATGAACTGTGCTTTGGGAGGATTTTTTTTTGTTTTAAAAATCAGACTCTTTTACTTGATAAGCATTTCAGTTTAAAGTATTTTAAATGGTTTAAAATAAAATCTGTAATAAAATCAAGAATCGATAAAGATCAGTAATGGATTTCTATATATAGTGAAGAAATGAAAAATAAGCTACTGCTAGAGTGACACAAAAATACATTCTATCTGAAATACACCCATTCATCCGTTTTTTAACTGCTTTATCCAATACAGGGTTAAAGGTGAGACAGAGGCTATCCTGGTAAGCAATGAGCGCAAGGCAGGATACACCCTGGGACACCAGAGACACAAACACGCACACACTCACACCAGGGCCAGTATTCCCAGCAGCCAAGTAACCTACCAGTATATCTTTGGCCTGTGGGAGGAAATCTGAGTACCTGGCTAACATGGGGAGAACATGCAAACTCCAGATCCGGAATTACACCCAGGGTCCCAGCACTGCAAGGCAGCAGTTCTAAGCACTGCGTCACCATTCCACCCCACATGGAATTCCAGCACAGGAAAACCCTAAAGTAATGATGCGGCAGTTGAACGATTAACTGTTTATTGCTCAGGCAAACGGTTTGCTTCTGGGAATGAAACATCGCTATAGGGAACACTTCCTGTAGAAATTGATTTCTTATTTACTTAATTCAATTACTGTATAATACTTAGAAATTTGGCATAAAGGCAAAACAATTAAATATATTTTCATGATTGATATGTTGTTTAGTGTTACTATATTCCTTAACATTTAGAACTGAAAAAAGGACCAAATTGTTACAGATGTTGTAACATCAGATATTGTAACTGCAGATATAGTAATTTTATAACTAACAATGGCCAGTTTACTAAAAAAATAATGTGACAGGTGGTAACATATTTTTTGTCTATTTTGTTGACAGTGTTTGCTTCAGTTTTATAAAAAACAAAATGGCAAGCTAGAGTTGTCTTCATGTCCAAGTATTTATAATCCATCTATACACAAATAAAACAAACTGTTTAAGGTACATCTCTGATACAATATTTGGTAAGGTGGGGAAAGATTAGTCTTCGAACGAAGCCTAAATAAAATTTTTAAAATAATTAAAAGAATTTAAAACATATCACAGTACTCTATCCTTTGCTGAACGGTTCTATGGGAACTTGACATTACAATTTCTAAATGCAGCTGGGTATTAAGAACTGATTTCCACGTCTGGTTCAGGAAATAAACCTCTATAGCTTCCACTGACTCACGGCCGAAGGTAAACTAATTCAAAACACATATTTCATTGTAATCCTTTTAAGGACCTCCAGCCTTCTCTCCATGGAAATTGACCTGTCAAGGAATCTGTCACAATGCTTCTGTCCTCAGTTGCTGTCAAGCTCTGAATAGAGGCAGAGATCAGTGACTATAGTGCTTTCCAGACCTCTAACAAAAACGCTCCTTTTCCCCTCAGATCTTCCACTCACAGTCTCAATAGACCACCACAAGCTGCTGAACCCAAACTAAAAGCAGGCCTTTTTATACGAGCCTTTGCATTGCTGGAAATGAATGAGCCAAATTGACTCTTGGTGACAGTTTTTTTCCACTTGTATTTCTGAAAATCATTCACTTTACCATATGTTTCCCCTCTTACCAATCAAAAGGCCACAAACTCACAGTAAAGCAACACAAGGGAGGGGTGAAAATATTAACCCTTTCTTGTAATTTCATTTAGAACCATATCCTTATAGAAGCACTACAGGAGCTGATGCTTTTGTAGAGTTTTCAGATGCACGTCCTATTAAAATGTCATTTAGGAGCGCATAACATTGAACATATCACAAAGAGGCGATCAGCTTTCATTAGTTATTGTACTCAAGTGAAATGCCTTTTAGGGTTGCAGATAACATTATTAATTAAAACTAATGAACCTTTTACATCCCTTAGTAAGTATTAAATTATCATCAAAATACATAATTATTTTTAAGATATAAAATATTTGAAAACTACAATGGTGAATTGCTGATTGGATGTATTCATTAACTCATCGTTCCCTTAAGAAACAAAAATGAACATCTAGGCCTGGTACTGTGGAATAATAAATTGCTTTCTCATGCCCTGAGCTACAAGGACACCTGGGGTCAGCAAGATCACAGACTTCAGACTTCAAAAGTCCTCTAACTCTTCAGAGTTTCACCCCAAGCCTTGATTAAGTGAGGAAGACCTTTTAATTAACTTGTCTCTTCTAACGCTTCTCTCCCAAGTAATTGAAGGAAAACCGGTATTGCTTTACAATTAGCACTGTGGTTTTCACTAAAGTTTTCAGAAATTAGAGAGAAAGAAGGAAAAACTTTTTCTCTGAAGGTTTTGAAAGGGGGAGATTTTTTCACATCACTGTGATGTCTTATTCTGAAATCAAAGATGCCAGGTGTGACGCATTGCTTCAGAACAGTTTTCCATAAAAAGAAATGAGATTGAAAACCTTTTGTGTGGTAAATATTTTTCTGTCCTTGAAATACAACACTAGGACCTGAACATGATTTGTGATGATTTTTCTTTAAAAAAAATGCCCCTCGTATTCTGTTACATGGGATTATTTTTTTAAAAAAATGCCTTGTCAGATCCAATCCCCAATGTCAGTTCACTGGATTTTGGAACTTCAAGAGAATTCTCAAGTCATTTAATGCTACAGTATGTATGCCAGCAACTTTGTAGGACATACTGTAGAACTATTTGAATACAGCTCTAGAACATGGAGAGCTATGGAAAGCTCAGAAATGTTAAAACATTGTTCCCTCTGCAGCAACAGGGGGCATTCTAAATTACTTTATTCCAGCAGCCACACACTTGATAGAAATATGTGGATATTTAGTATTTACATAATAGGTATACCATCCATCCATTTTCTACCTGCTTCTTCCAGTTCAGGGTCGTGGGGGAGCTGGAGCCTATCCCAGCAAGCAATGGGTGCAAGGCGGGATATCTGAAATGTACGCCTGTCCAACACAGGGCAGAACCACAGACATGCACATTCACACCAGGGCCAATTTTCCCAGAAGCCAGTTAACTTACCAGCATGTTTTTGGACTGTGGAAAGAAACTGGAGCACCCAGAGGAACACAAGGTCAGGAATTGAATGGTGGGCTCCACTATACCTTTTTTGTCTTGAAAAACCTCAGGCAAACTTGAAAAGGAACTCCCAGAAATCAAAGCTGGAAAAAATGTAATAGACACATTAACAATTAATTATTTTACATTTCACAGAAATCGCCCCAAACGTTTTAATGTGGAACAGTCATAAAATTCATTACACTACGGACTAAGAAAAAACAGTTTTTGAAGTTATTGACTGTAAACTAATGACAGACTAAATGTTTTAAATATATCATACTTTTATAACACTGTAATAAATGTGAATGTGTTGTCTTTTCTTTCTAGAAATGAAAACATTGAAGTAAGTGGCTTTGGGAAAGCAAGTAATTCCCAGATGTTACATCATTTTCATATACTATATTTTTGTAGATTTTCCCTAAAGCAATGCTATTGCATTCAAAGATTTTTCACTTATGGTTCACATAGAGCTTAGGGATAAATTCAAATACCACTGTTACAGCTGGATTCCTGTGTTTTGTTTGTATGCAATACTTGTTTCACAATTACTGTAATTTTAACCAAAAACCAGGTCTCAATATATGTGTTCAGAAAATAACTGCTTGGAAATGTTTTAAATATTTATATCATTATACTAATGACTAATATATTTAATTATTAAGTATCTTAATGTTTAAAGGATAACAATACATATATTTCAAAATACAGAGATGCTGTAACCTGTATTTATAAAATCAATATACAGGAATAACCTGGGAGGATGCCAGGACTTCAGTAAAAGTGTCAAATGTTCGAATGAACAAAAAGTTCTTTTATTTTATTTCTCCCTTAAAGTTTTAAGTCCTTAACATGACCCATTACATTTTGTATCAAAACAATGACAAAGCCCCTACTGGAAATTCAATACTTATAGCTTTATTCTGGGAACAATCCCAGTTTTTTTTTTAAAAATGTCTCAGTCCTCAGAAATGTATGATGATTGCCAACATAGGGCTACATTGCAACTTAGCCAAAGAGACAATCCATATATTTGGACAAAAAGCCTTATATGCAAACTCCACAAATTTTTAAAGAACAGACGACAACAAATATAACATGCTTCTAGCTCAGTGCTATAGTACTACAGCTCCAGCATATTACACCCAGATCAAAAAGACCTAACAGAAGATCCAAGATCTGATTAGCCGAATGCCAGATCCAGTTAAGAACATCATGTTCTCACTCAAGTGCAGGACTGCTGCTTTTGATCTCAGATTCTCACAGAACTGGTTATTGGCAGCCTGCTCTCCACAGTTTTGTGATTTGTAACTATGCAGCACAAATACGGCCATCTGTTTGCCTCTTTACACTCAGCCTGCTACACTGCTCAAAGTGGTCCCTTCCTAATATAACATGGTAATTCTATCACTCAAGTTCTTCTCAGAACATTTTGCCATTAAATTCCCATCAAGGCCATAATTAAACACGTAATGTGACTACAGACACTCTGACAGAAAATAAAATATGACATTTTTATTAATGATACATGCACTATAGTAAACCATTTTCACCCAGAACAGCCTGGATTTAATATTAATTAATGATATCTTGATCCAGTATCTCTTGAAAAAACAAACCTCAATCTAATTTTTAATGTTAAGATTCGTGACTTGCCAACTTTCCAAAGTGTTGTACCTTATATTTTAAGAAAATGAAAATGAACAAGAAAATATATATTTTCCTGGGCTTTTCCTGTTGTGTTGTGTTTTCATTTTTGTTACACAAACAACGTCATCAGTTATTTTTAGAACCAATGTTAAACTTTCTGTCAGGGATTCAGTAACTGAGAAAAGTAAAGCAAGATGAGATAATCAGCCATTTCATAAATGCTCATGTCATTTTCAGATCTATTTTAAATTTGCTCATTTTCATAGAGTATCAGTGCAACCGAAGCCCTATTCTCTGCATCCAACAAGAGACATATGCTTTTAATCTCCACTTTGTTATCAGTGAGTGCTGGTGCTTTTTGGCTGGGCGGGGTTATGCTGTTGAAGGAGTTAGAACATACTAACTTAATTCAGTGGTACAGCCAGATGCTTTCCATTAAGAATTATTTTGCTTTCTTTGTTCCCATTTGCTGATAAAGATAAGTTGTGCACAAATAAAATACTGAAACAACTTGTACTTTTGCTGAATACACAGTAGTCTGCATGCTTAACCTGAATAGGTTTACCCAGTAAATATCTTAAATATCTTAATTCTGGCCTCTGTATTGCACTACACTTTCATGTGAATGGTTATTGCTTTGGTTATTTTGACTTGGGTTTATCAGTGCATATAGAAAATCCAACAGAAATGTATTGTATCATGATCATGATTACATTCGAATATTACTGTCTACTCTCTACTGCTGTTGAGCTTGACTTTTATTAACAAGAAATTAAGTAATGATTTGAAAGGTTCATCTGTAGTCTCACTATGTGCATGGTCCACAAATGTCTTCTTCACTAAATTGCATGAATTAACGTATCGGCCGTGGAGCCTTCTTCAGTTGTCACCTGAAGAAGGCTCCACGGCTGAAACGGTGTGTTTTCTTTCTTCTTTTTGTCAGCATAGAATAAACCTATTACTTGTTCCTTTGCAGCCTACACATGCTGACGCAGCTACCCACCTGAATTAACTTATTGTACATTGGAGGTGGCTGAATGGCAATGCTGGCATAAGGGATTAACCAAGAACCTCATTGCAAATCAGCACAGCACCTCCTGTGCTGTGGGCTGTGCTGGCCCCTTAATTAGGAGCCACTAGATGGACATGTCCAGCTACAGTGTTTTGTTGACAATACCACCTCAGAGAGGATTAGGGAAAAACATGTTCCTAATACAGATCCTTGTGGTACTCCACTAGTTACATTACCCCAGTTTTTACATTGATTCCTTTTTTGTACACTCTGTTTCCTATCAATGAACCAATTCTTAATCCAAGAACATGAATGTTTAAATGCCTAAGCCCTGCAATTTTAGAATTTCATAGTTATGAAGAACTTTCTCATATGTTTTTTTGAAAATCTAAATACACAATATCATATACTCTGTATTTATTACTGCTATTGTTTGTTCAAAGAAATTTAACGGGTTAGCTCAGCAAGACTTACCTTTTCCTAATCCATGTTTCCAATTAATGGGTATTATACCACTCTTGAGAAGCTACTGGAGGAGTTTTGTTGTATGAATAACCTCTTGTTTCCTTCAGACAGAAATTGGTAGAATACCAACGGAGCGTGGAGATTAGTTTATCTTAAGTACTTAAGTGCTTTTAGTACCTGTAGTACTTCTGCCTCTTCTGTGCTAACGTCATTTAACACAGGACTTTCTTCGCCCTCAGGCATGTTCAGTTTTTCTTCATTGGTAAACAAACAATATATCAGCCGTTTCCCTTTAAATATCTAAATGTCTCTGACACTCTGACCTTAACTGTACTTTTGCTTTAATATTTTTATTTTATGATTTATTTAAACATCCATTGCAATATTGCTTTCTAACATTTTTTTTGGCCTTTTTAGTGTCCTTTTTTAACCTGTGCCTGCAGTTAATTTAATTCCTTTTCTTGAACTGGATCCTGTTCTTATTTGATCATTTTGCTTGTTGTATTAGTCTTAATTGATTTAATAAATCATTTATACCTCTGCCTTCCCACATCCTACTTGTGGAATGAATCTGTTTTGTGCTTCAAGGAGAATATATTTAGGGTGTTGCCTTCCATGTTTTGCGGATTCCATATTTATTATGTCCTATTCTTCTTCACTTATGTTTGTCTTATTCTTTCAGATTCTGGTTTCTCCCAAATTAAAATACTTTCATCTGGATTCAAATGTACTTCATAACATACTATATCCTGATCCTAATATTAAGTCTGCTTCTCTCTGGCCAGCCCAGCCTGGTTTATCTAGCTCATTCTCTACTAGAATGTAATACGAGGATGAATCATATCCATGATGTAAGAGGATGAAAGTGAACAGGCTTTCATAAAAAAGTCTAGGAAAATATTGTATGAGATTACACAGGTCCTTGAAGGCCAAACTCTGGTTCTTGGTTAATCCCTTATGTTCACCTACAGTATCTGAAACTGAGTATGGCCATAAAGTATATTATGTAGTTCATAACATAACACAACATAACCCCCGCCACTGTTCATTTCATTAAGTCATTCCTGCTGATGGTTAATTATCTCATTCTTTTTTTCGTTTCATTCCTTATATCATTACTTTGCTTTCCCAAAGCAATATCTTTATTCCATATAGAAATAGAGCATTCACTATGTGCTGCAGCTCCTGCGTCTTGCGGAATTCAATCCTTGTAGCTTGATCTCCTGAGATATCAGAACGTAAGCAACTGAGCATGGTCAGCACTGGGACAGGAGACCTCCAACGAAAACCAGGAAGAATTAATCTAAGATTAGATGGCACGTCAGTATGGGATGATGTTTGTTCCTTCCTATATAGAAAAATGGGAAGCTTTGGGGAGGAAAGCCTTATTCAGATGTTTTATTTTGTGTAGTTACAAACTCCCGCTCACTCTCCTCTCTTGGAAAGAGCTGAGTTTTCCGAGTATAATGTATATTTCAAAAAGAATGTTTTCTTATTGTGTTTTTGGTTTTGTGACTGAATGTCCCTAAAATGAATTCTAGTCATTTAAGATACATCTTATCCTTCTGCTCTATGGATTTCGTCATGTTTGTGTTTGTAAAATTCCGAAATGTATCAAAGGTGCACAGCAATGTGCAATGTGGGAGCTTTGTGTTACATTGAGGCAAATTCCAAGTCTGTGTTGTTTGACAAATAAAGTATTTGTGTTTATAAGTGTGTCTGTAAGCTATAGTTTATTTAAAAGTACATTTTAAAATTCAAAATTCTCTTAAATGCTTGCATAATGTCGGAAAGCTGTTACCGTTTTCCATGTTGTGTAAACAACAGCACAAAATACATTTTCTCCCTGCAACTACACTATGTCATGACTTAAGCATTCCCCAGGCAAACTTCTCTTTATTCCTGTGGAAAGGAATTCATCACAGAATTAAACTGTTGTCTGATAGGGCCATGAATTCCCAATCTTGGACTGCAAAGTCGGAAAGGGGGAAATTCAATATGGTCAGTAAACCCAATCCAAAAAATGATTCATCTGCTTCAAACCTGGTTTTAACTCTTTAATTGTCACTGCACAAGGCCCCAAAAAAACATAGACTCCAGTTGCTGACATCTTACTGAGCAAAAAAAAAACTCCTGATAATTTCTATTTCAAGATAATGACGCTCAATGGTTAACAAGCCTGTTTAGTTGTGCACGTAATGACTTTTTCTGTGGTCCTTACAGCATGACTGCTAAATGAAAAATCAGAAATACCAATAAAAACAACTCATACAATTCCAGCCTTGAAGTATCTCATAGTATGCATTATAAACCCATTCAGAGCACAAAATATATATGCTCCTTCTCCAAGAAAAAACAGAATGTGTTTCAAATCGCTCCTCTAGTCTGTGTGTGTCTCATCTGTCCGACAGGGGGCATATTAACTGCACCATGGATTTAAATATCAACTCCTTCCTCTTCTTTTCCCTCTGAGTAGTGACTTTTAAACCACCAACTGCTCCACATACTCTAAAAACACTATTCAAGGACTCGTGTAGGAATTCAATACTCTAGAGAATGGATTAATCATAAATGGAACTGAAAGTCATAAAGGTACTGTTTCCGGACACAGAAGGACTGAAAATTATTTTGTGCAGTTTAGTGGAAAACTTTGATGATATATATGTCACTTTTAATTTTTCGTCGGCTACTATCATCCGTTCATTAAGCTTCTTGTGAAGTATCAATTCATCATATATGCTTCTGAGGCTTGTATTTAATGTGTTGTGCTCAGATATCCAGGGATCGTTGTATTTTAGATTAAAGGCTGAAAGTTCTGGGCCCATATTTAGCGTGTCAGTAAATCTTGGCACTTCTAATGCCTTCTCCCACGTCTCTAAAGCCAGAAAAATAAACAAACCGCTGTAGGTCTGTGCTGATGAAAGATCAGTCAAAGGGCACTCCAAAAACCCCAGGCATCTCATGGGGGAGGGAGACCAACTTGGAATGCAGAAAGAAAAAAAAACAGATATCACATTTCAGGGACCTGCAAATCAACTACCTTTGGGATCGACAGTTAAAGGTCCAAATAATACATAACTTAATGCAAGAACAACAAAGAAATTCTGAATTTGGTCATTTTAAAGATCTTGGTTAATACATTCAATCACTTTTTTCAGCAAGAAAATGTTTTCTTTTTATTATTTTCTCTACGACAGCAGACTAACAGCATATTACAAGATGGTTTATTTTTTGTAGTGAAACTAATACTGTAACTACAAGAGACAAAGATTGGTTATTCATAAAAGCATACTGCACTTTATTTTTTCTTTATTTGAAACCTGTAATACATGAATATATATATATACACTGTATATGAAAATAATTATCTTAAAATCTAAACATATATTAGAACATAAAACCTGAATGCTGATGGCTTAAGCTAATCTTCACAAGGTTAACTTACAACCCAGTTTTGTATCCTACTAAATCATATGGTAATTGCACAGAGTCGGACAGATTTATATTTTTGGATGGAAAATGGCTGCCCACAGGAAACAAAAAACCTTACCAAGTATTGCAAGGCAAGTATTTTCCCATCAAGTGAGTAAGCTAATGATGGAGAGAGCTGTAGATAATGATGTTGTTTTAGTTGGTTCTAGTGACCCATGGGATTCCTGCTATTATAGGAGGGATATGGGTAGAAACTGAAACAAATACACAAGGACATTGATGCTAAGACACTGGCACTGTAAGCAGAGGGCTTGAAAAAGAAGGAGTGATTAATGAACATCATTGGGAGATTTTGGTCATTTGTCTTTTCTGAATGCCCTTTTTTGATTTCTGTTTCTTTTTTTTCACTTTTTTATTTTACATGAAATAAGTGTGCACAAATCATATCAAGCTGACTTATCTATGTCTTGGAATGAAGTTTTGCTTTTTAAAAGGTGTGCTTGTTCATGCCTTCAAGCTGTCCAAAATGTGCCAGACATTGTTTCAAAAATGCAACAAAATATAGAAAAAAGTCATTGTTTTCACTGCAACTGTCAAGATATAATCATAAGGTTGAATATGAACCAACAGGAACTGGGATTAATACCTTATAGTAGAGATTGTTTTTTTAAAGCTAGGTATGTACAGTAAAAATATAAAGCAACGATATTCAAAAAGGTAGTTGAAGTGTGACCTTTTTCAGATTGTGTACATCTGAAACCCCGAGCTGAAAGAATGATGAGGAGAAATTTATTCTTAGAAAAACAACTGAAGTAGACAGAATATTGTGAGTTGAAAGTGAGCTATACTTTATACATGGTGACAACAAAGATGTCTATTTCGGCACAGCAGTTTAATAAGCTAGGACAATGATTGTATATTTGCATTAGTCACATTGAAATGTAATGCAAAAGTTCATTCTCAACATTACATTAATTATAGCAGTAATTGCCATGTGCATGAAAAATAAACAATGCCTGCTATGACTGTTTCACAGCAAGTGAGATCTAATTAAATAATAATTGTGTTTCTGTAAACTCAAAGCATTTTCAAAACAGATGCAGTTATTTCAAATTGTCTGCCTTTATCATGACATCTGTGTTAATTAAATCAAGCTGGCTAAGAGAAGCTATTTCAGAAAGCTTCGAAAATGTGTTCAATTAGTGACGCCAGAACTCCCAGGCATCTCTAGACACTGAAATCCAATCAGCCAATAAAGCTGGATCTCCAGAGGAAGTGGGAAGAATGTTGGAGTCCCATTAACTTGTCATCTCACATCCCCATCTTCTGTCATAATGTAATTTGTTTATTGCGCTCAGATTTTTTTTCAAACGGCAAAGTTGTAAGGTTCTACTTTTCACAAATGTTAATCATACACATCTGTGTGACCCTTAAACAAACTGATTACTGCATTATAACCACAATTTTGACATTAAAGGTTTTACATTTGTACATGATCTGCTGGTTTGTATAATACTCAACTTAAGCTCAACCTTTTTGAGAGAAAAATACATTATTTTTTTTAGAATTGGAGAAAAGAATGGCCAAACACGAGTGACAGATTAATTTTGCAAGACTACAGAGTAATTATCATGAGCTATAATAATATAATGAAAGTGCAAAACTCCTGAAATAAAACAGATCATAAAAGAAATTTGATCTTTCAGACCTTTAAATCAAACAACTACAAAAAAACAAGTAAAAAGTAAACATGCATTAACGTATAACAGCATTAAAGCTGGATGAGAAAAATTGGGTTACCTTAAACAAGAACATTCATAGCAGGGGGTGGTGACAGTCTGTTAAACACGTTTCAATGAACAAAGACTATTTAGTTAGTAAGCAGATGAAGCCATACTTTACCAGTGAGTGAAAGCTTAACAGGAAGTAAATATTTGTGTGAGAAGAGTGGAAACAATGCTTTTATTTCTCACTTCTGGCCTCCAGTGAAATGGAAGTCACAATTAATCAGACTTAAAGGATAATATTCAACCAGTGGTCAACAATTCCCACTTTTCAGATCTGAAACTGGTAGGGTTCCACTTAAAAAAACACAGTGCTAAATCCTACGCTTTTCAAAAAGACCATGGAAAGTGTTGTAAAATATTTTTTCATTCTTTCACTGTATTAAAGACTAACATATTGATCAAAATGTGTATGTGTATCACAGCAAATGTGTATGAAAAACAGATTTTCTGTCTCCTAATAGAAAAGGAATTGCCAGTGTTTAATGATACATGCCTACCAGTAACTCCTAAGCAGAATGAGGCTGTAACAGCAAAAAAGAGATCAAATACAGTTCTTGTCTTTACTCCACATTGAGAAAATCTGTATCCAGCGTGAAGACACAGAGAATTTAGTTGAAGTCAAAGTGCCTTGCACACAACTTCACCTGTGTGCAGCTTGTGGTGCTATCCGGAATGAATTTATCCTTTTGATAAATGAGTGTGTCATCTGTGTACATCTGGTAGTAAGTAGCAGGACAGATAGATGGTGGATTATTAATAGATAGTGAAAAGAGCAGTGAGCCATGATCTGACCCATGAGAGACCCTCAGGCTTCTTGGAAATGTATAGAAAATGCAGAATTTATTTTAATTGACCAGGATGAGATTTAAATTGTAGAATTAATTGTAGCATGAGTGGCATAATCTTGCTCTAGAAAAGGTAACTAAAAATGCTTTTGGGGGGCTTTCAAAACTCATTCTCCAGCACAGATATCCATCTGATAAGCATCTGAGATTTGTTAGACATACTCCACTGACATCTTGCCATGCTTTTGGTGTTGCTGAGTGAAATAAAACTGTCTGTTCCTCTGCCACATGTTTAGTCATCAGCTGGAAAAGCCCACAGTTGTCTAATTTCATGTCGTGTTTGTGGGTTCTGGAACAAATATGTGGCTTTTGTCCAGGAAGTAAAAGGCCTGATGCCCAAAATCTAGTAAACAATTAAGGAAAAAAAATCAACAAACACTAATGTACAGTAGCAATAATGTTCAACTGAACATTCACAGTCTACGGTCTTTCAGCCACAAATAAACAACTTTCTCCTGCAGTCCTTGGGCAACATCTCAGGCAAACACTCTCAACTATTCCTCAGTTTTCTCAATCTCATGCGCATACAGCAACAAACAAAAAAAATGTTTAATTCACAGAACACCTTTCATGAGAACACTGTAATGTGCTGTACATTAATCATAACAACCTAGTAGCATTATTGATTAAAAAACAAGGTAAGAAAAAGTTTAAACCAATGTTTTAATAAGGGTTTTACATTTTCCATTAAATAACAAGGCTTTTCATAACCTTTTGCCTGTCACACAAGATGTATGGGTATTGTACAGTCAATCTGAGAGAATATGCTGAAGTCATTTCATGTATTTAATTAATATGCAATACATGTTTTTGGTTTTGAGAAAAATTGTCTTCTTAGTCCCATGTTTGTCTTTTTTGTAGCTTGCCTTAGATCAGGTGTTCCTGGTTTGTGGGGTGTTCCACTTTTCTTTTTTTCTGTTGTTTCCCCTGAACTTGTAATTAGGTAAAATTATTTAACCCTTAATGTAAAGCAGTAGCAGTGTATTATTCCTGAATCAATCATTTTCAAACTAAGGCTCTGCTGTTACAGTTGAGTTCTGATGAGGCTGTGTTATAAGTCAGAACTCAGGAATTGCTTATCTTGGTCAATCCTGCAGAGAAGCATACATACAAATCTCAGTGCAAAACTGAATACAAACTGTTTACTTTATCCTTTAAACTTCATTTTTACCTAAGCAATCTTAATGCATGATTGGTAACTCTTTCTGTTTATTTCCTATACTGTTAAATACTATAAAAAAAAACATTTTCCATGTTGGCTTTTTTATATCCTAACAATAATTTAGGCTAATTATTGCTACAAAATTGTGTCTGGAAAAACTCTGGTGCTCTATTTCAACAACAGAACCCAAACTAAATCTTTCAAAGCTAATATTTAACAAATCAACAGAATTTGCACTTATACTACTTATACCTGTTAACAGGATATGTAATCTTAATCTAAACTAAGTTGAACAGAGTTCAGATGTGACAGAAGGGATGTTCTTCTCTCATTGCATGTCAACTATTTCAAGTACGTTGGCTTCTATGCTCTTATCTTTGCACTGTTTGGCGTTTCTCGCAGGAATAACCCCAGCCCTTCCTCAGCAGGGAATGGAGTTTCCTGCTGCTATGTTTAGGAAATTCTCACTGATTGGCTGGCTGCTACAGGAGCCGTGACTGTGCTCTTCTCAGCCAGTGTCATCAAGTCCCAACTGCCGACAGAGCAATATGCCCACTTCAGATTCAGGTTGGGATGAGTAATATCAAGGACACTTAGAAGTGACAAGAGAGAACAAAAAGGAGCTGAGCACAGCTGGATAGCCCATGTGGCACTATAAAAACCCAACCTTTTGCCACAAACTCCTGAAAAATCAAGAAAAGTGCCATTCATCTTATGTGACCAGATATATTTAATGTTGTTTGTGGAAAAACATGAAAACTCTAGGCATGATAACTAATGACTAAAACTAAAGTGTTTATTTGATATCTTTTTTAATCCTATGAATATTCAAGTAAACACAGAGGGGTTCTTAAATTTATGCAATAAATTTAATGAAACCCCCACACTTACTTTAACCCTTCATGCAAAAGCCCGATTAATTTAAATTTCCAAAGCACATTTCAGGTGTTATGTTTTTTTGTTGTTCATTTTGTGTAATGCTACTATTTTCATCCTTTAACCAGACATTGTTTCTTGGTAAACGACATAAAATAACCAGGAAAGCAATATGTTCTAAAAGAATGCCACAGTATATGGTGATCGTAGTGCAGTTCTGCTGACCAAAGACCTTGAGATGATTTCCTGTTGCCTGTAGATAACCTTTGAAAACTTCCTTAGGGATCCCCACTGCACAACTAATACCATACACAGTACTGCAAGTACTAGAGGGAATTGATTTTTTTCCTTTTTTAGCGGATCATTATTTCCTTTCTCTGAGATAAATTTCAGCATGAAATATACAGTACGTACATTTTATGTCAAAGGTGTGTTTGGAAACATAGCTGCGGCAGAGACTTTTCAAGGACATATCGCAGCAGTATAAAAAGTCAAACACTTTCCAAAATGTCAGTTGGCTATCCATCTCAAGTCATATTTCACTCTCGTTCACTTAAGCAAAGCCCAGGTGTCAGGAATGACAGTTTCCAAGAGCCAGGCAATCTGTGGTTTATAGTTGGGCGATGCGTGGCATGTACTAACTAGACTAACCCTCTGTAAAATGTTTTGTTTGACAATATTTCTTCTCAGCCACAGAAGCATCAAGGGAGACAGTTAAATGAGCAAACCCCTTTGTTTGCAGGTGAATGACAAAATAACAATTTAGCAATTGTATTAATGTTTTAAATTGATCCATCAAATATTGCTATAATAACACTAACAATATTAATAAAGAGACTTGTCCATAGTTTGGAATCCAGTAAAATGTAAGTATAAGATAATACTCTAGATATAAACTATAGCGTATGTATATATTTATTGAATCCATGAATGTGTTATTAAGGAATTCACCAATTTGTCTTTCTAAGTCTATAATACACAAATTCAATCCTCTTTTCTAAAGAAGAGCCTGGCAGACATTATTGGATTGAAATTGGTTGAACAAGTTTGCCTATGATACTTGTTATTAAGCAGAGTCCTAGGCCTCCAGATGCTTTAAGCATTAACCCACACTGACATCTATTTCCTTCAACTAATTCCTTATGAAAGCTGGATAGGCTGTTAAATCAGGTACCACACGTTACCAGGGAACATTAAGATATTTTAACGTGGCCATCAATCATGTAGACTGACACACTTTTTATATCCACATTATCATGACACAGGTTGCATGATTTTGTTTCTCTTTTTCATTTCAGAAGATTATTGTCAATGGGCTTTCAAAGATGCTACTGGAAATTTGAAAAATAAGAATTAAAAAAGGAGAATACATGCAGAAATGTATTTTATTAGATCAACTGTAAAAACACTGTTAAAAGACATACAGCACAAACTGTTTCTGCAAACAGAAAAATAGAGAGTTAATGTAATGTACACATTAACATTTTTGTCAGGGTAGTGGGAATTCTATTATAATTCACATATTTACTAAGTTGTATTTATTGTTAATAAATAGTGAATATATTGTACATGTAAATGTTTATGCTTTAAACTATTACTTTTAGCACATATGAATGCTAAACATAATGTTACAGGAATGACAACAATCCTGTAGAAATTAAATTTCATTGTTATATCCTGCAGATAATATGTGAATTTTCTACGAATTATTAGCACTCAGAAGGGAGTGAGAAAACTTTGTTCTGGAAATTCTTTGGCAGATAATGCAGACCTTGAATGACCCCTCATTTTGGCAGTCTGCTTTGTGTTTTGTGTTCGTGCCACAATTTCACAACAGTTTCACAGGTTTGTGCTCTCTGAAAAACTAATAGAGTGTAAGTTTCATTGCTTAGTAAAATGAGCTGTCAGTGATGCTAATTAGAGGACATGGAGAGTTAAGGGTCTTGATGAGGAATGAGTGGTGTACTGTAATAAGGGTGCTGGCAAATTCGTTTATAACAATGGTGCATGTTTAATTATTCATGTCAGGCTATACATTCATTGCAGAAAGAAATGTGAGGGCTATGCTTTGGTATTCCGTACACAAAATAGTTTGTGGTTAATCTGGCATCAAAGAGGAGGAAGATATGCTCGTTATTTTGTCTGGATATATGCTTCGAAACATACTCTAATTCAATTGAACACAAATGCCTTAATGAAAAACAGGGGTCTTAATTGTTCTGTTTATTGAATGAATGTGTCTGAACTCTCCGCTGAAGTGTTCTTTTGTAAGTGAATAAATTGTTGAATGGTTCCGGTATAAAAGAGGGCTAAGACTATAAGAAGCAAATAAACAAAAAAACAAACAACAAAAGCAAGTAATTCTGATATTTGCTACAAAGAATGACAGGGAGTTTTAAATTAACTTTGGCCACTAGAATAATATGAATAATGACCTGAGAAGCCTATTGTTCCAATGTCACACAGTTAGCATGATGATCCTGCACAGTCTGCACCAAAATGCTTGGTTTTATTGAATAAATATTCTTCCACTTTGGAATTATTGCATTGCACTCTGACACTTTACAGAGCCTGTATCATTTGTTTCCTTGCTCATATTCTGTAGCTCAATTTTTAATGTTTTAAAATATTTACCAATGTGTCAGTCTGCAGCTGCACTCTGTCATTATATTTAATCTGGGCAGGTGTAACTGACAATATTACCACATGGTGATTGGTGAGTAAGGGCAGGTAGTAGTTAAAAGTGTGTTTAATATTGCCCTCTTTAAACACTCTTTAGATGTCACTTAAAATGGGGAGAAACCTCATTTGCAATTAATAAGATAAAACATATTAATTGCAAAGATATGATTCATTCGCTTATGATCCATGCTTTGTTTTCAATAATTGGAGAACTGTTATCTGATAATCTGAAAACATGCTAGTTACATTTCTCTGTGCATTTAATAGGCTTATACTGACTCTTCATGATGACTTATTCACCATTATGTTATCAGAGAGTTAATTAAAGAAGAAATTAAATAATTATTTTTTCAGGTAATGGCATCATAAAAATGAATCCATGATTAATGCATGCAGCTACAAATTGGGTGTAAAGTAAATGAAGTTAATGTACAGAATTTCATGTGATCTGTAACTGATCACACCTTTCAAATCATCTAGCCAGTATTTGTCAGATCTCAGCCACTAATAAAAATGATACCTTGTAGGTTATATTGGTGGGCCAGTAGTTGGCACTCTTCCCTCTTTCCTCAAGACCTAATTCTTAACAGCAGTGCCCACGTATGGTAATAATAATGATAATAATAATAATAATAATAATAATAATAATAATAATAATAATAATAATAATAATAATAATTGCTTACACTTATATAGCTCTTTATTGGACACTCCACTCAAAGCACTTTACAGGTAATGGGGATCTCCCCTCCACCACCATTGTGCAGCATCTTGACTGAGTACTGTAGGAGGTGCTGTCCTTCAAATGAGACATTAAACCAAAGTCCTAAATATTTGGTCACTGAGATCCCAAGGCACCATTTTAAAAAATAATAGGGGGGGTTAACCCTGGTGTCTTTTCTCTTTGGACTTGTATGATCTAACCTCATTTTCCTCAATTTATGTGATGAAAGAATTTCTCACGTCACCTGCTCCACTGTGTTGTGAGGCTGCTGGCACTTAATGGCTGTCGTGTATCACCCAGGTGGGTGCTGCACTTCAGTGGTGAATGAATGTGTCCCCTACCATATGTGAAGTGCTCTGGGATCCTAAGAGATGAAAAGTACTATACAAATGCAAGCAATTATAATTAATTATTAATTAAGATCCCCTTCCTGCAATGACATAGATTGATCCGTGTCATTATTCTTCCCTTCTGTTAGGTTCATATCCAAGCCTTCTGTCCAAATTTAGTTTTCTTTTCTTTCCTATTTTTTCCTGTAGGGCATGGTTGGAACTACTCAATATTGGCTGGGTCTGCATTCTTTTACTGGCCAGCAACTATGAAGAGATATAGGACTTTAACGTGAGCTCCAAGGCCGGCAGAACAACATCGACTCAGATAATAGCCAGCAGCTGAATGAATTTGAACTCTTGGTTGAAGTGTCCTTTCATATGAGCAGAAATGAGCGTAAACCTCATTTTCTCAAAATCACTGAAAGTAAGTCCTCACTTTACGTGTTGGCAAATGAGCCCTTGTCCACACTTCATTTAACTACAGGAATTTAATACCACAACCACCCCATACTGCCCTAAACGTCTGGACAGCATGACCATATGTGGGTCACTGCTCTCTGGAGCTCAGTGGCTAATAAAATCTATTGTGTCAAGTGGTCAACAAACTCACATTAGCAGAGCAATAAAGAAGCATTTTCACAAGGCATAGCTGCTAATGATTACCATATTCACAACAGAAACAAATTAATATTTCTTAGCACAAGGTTATTCCACGAAGTCGCTCAATGAATTGGGCTTGCCTCATTCACAACAAATATTTCATTTAAGAAGGAACAAGTAAAGATTTATTCCATGCTGAAAAGAAGAAAAACAACATGACATTATGGCTGTGGAGTCTTCTTTGGGTGTTTTATTTTAGAATTTTAGTCATACAAAAATAAACATTAAATCGATTTTTTTCTGCCTATATACTTGAGAAGAATCACCTATTACTTTTAGGATTTTTTTTGGTCTTTTTCTGAACTGGTCAGAGCTACAGTTGATAGCAAGTGGCGGACAATTCACGATATCCATGTGAAATATAAGAACACAAAAGCCCATGCCAGAATGCTTTTGTGAAGGGATGTTTCCTGCATGAAAGCTATTGAGCACCATGAGATGTAAAAATAAGAAGACAATTCACTTAATTACAGTTAAGATGACAGCTCATCTACATAGCTCAATGAAGCCAAAATCAGTTGTGATCAACAGGGACTGACTGTTCTCCTGAGATCTCTCCTGGCTTTACAGTACGCTCTCCAGCCACATTAATCTTCTAACAAAGAGGGTGGCAAGCTAGTGTAGCGCATATGTGACTTCTAATAAAGACTGATTATGGTTACTCCCCCACTCGCTCATTACTAACCGCATACGTTTACAATCTCCTTCACATTTTCTTAAAAGTTAACATCTAACACTTAATACACTGTAGAGAAATGCAACATAAAACGGCTTTTGTCACTGTTGAAGAAAAAAAGGTGAGTCCACGGCGATTGCCCTTGAAAATACATATGCCCTACAAGTTACCAGTTACAAGTCTCCCTTCATCCTAGATAAAAAACGCTCCGATTTATGCATTCATTGCCTGACTGATTACAGTAAGGTTGCCCAGTGCCTATCGTTCAGGACCGAGGCACGCTGACAAAGAGGCTGCTCAGCAAAGCGAAAACTCCTTCGAGACTGGAGCTCGAGTGTGCCCTCTGTGTTCCGCAGTCGGTTCTTGGGTGAGGTCTGTTCTTCGCAATCTCTCACGGAGGAAGCAGAGGAACAGTAGGAAGCACTGAAGTAACCTTCAGTTCCTGCACTGCAGGGTTACATTTCTATCTTCATGGGAAAAGTGTGGAAACAACAGATGTACCCCCAGTACACTTACTACTATCCCCAGTACCTGCAAGCCAAGGTACGTTAATTTCGTTTCAAGTGTATATGGCTATGAAATATTAAAATAATGTGCTTGCCTTTGTTCTAGAAAGCTGCTTGTGCTGTATACAGCTAGACTTTTGAAAACGTAATTCGTTTTTATTGTTACATGACACGAACTGAACCGGATAATCTCATGCCTCTAGCACTTTTATTTTGTTTAATGTTGTCAGAACCGTTGTTTTTTTTTCTTTTTTGCATAAATCCTTCTTCTAACCTAAAGGTTGTAGCGGTCATTTCCAATTAACTGTTGCAACTCATAAGATTTTGTTTCCTGCCTTAATATTTTTCGTACCGCAGAAAATGTGGGCGAAACCGGAGCTTCAGAGGAATCTGGGTTGGTTTGGATAGTTTGCAACTTCGTGTTATGCCTCTAGAAAAAAGGGAGAAACTGAGTTGAAGCATTTACACAAAACTTATGAAACGATCCGTTAATTGAAGGCGTTTTTTGTTGATTATTGTTACTTATAATACGCTGTAGTTAACTATGTTGTGTAGGACGTTAAAATGTTGATACGAGTTAGTTTAAATGAGGTAGTGAAACCGTTTAGTGATTTTAACTGCTTATTTGTCAATGGTAGCATTACCATTTCCCAAATGTCCTTCTGGACATTTTAATACTAGAAATAGCATTGTATTATCATATTTGAATAGATAATATGTAGCTACAAGTACTCAATATATATGAGTGGAAAGAAAATCAAACAAGTTAATATTTCCTGTTAATTTTCTGGAAGACTAACTGCTGCGCAATGCAGTCGTGTTGTTTTACTAACAGTCCATGTAATTTGATACTCTTTTGAGAGTTCAAGTTCAGACTGAATGGTAAAACTTTAAATCTGTAAATCGTTTGAAGAATTTACTTTAGTAATCAAGTAGTGTCAATAACTTAGGGTAACGTTTGATAGTATCATATTCACAGGACCTATTTAAAACATACTTCATCTACATACTGTATATCATTCCACATGAAATAATATCTTCCTTTAACCCATTTACTGGGCACTGCAGAATACATAAGTATATAGAGAATATACATTATATTTTTGGATGGACTATTAGGTCTTGTACAAGGATTTAACTATTTCTAAAATGCTACTATTTACAATTTCCATGAATTAAAAGTTTGATATTAATTTATCAGTTTAGAAGAAAAAAAATATAAAACAGGATCACAGTTTTAGAATGGATCACTCTGTCATTTCAATTTTTTATGTTGCACAATATGGTAACTAACTTTTTTAAGAATTTAAGAACGTGAGAAACAAGAGGAGGATATTGGGTTTATCTAGGCCATTTGGTTGTTTATAGCTAATTAATTGGAAGATCCCATCCCACTATTTCTTGCGATAAGCCAGGGTATCAGCTTCAACAACACAGCTGGATAGCCACACACATTTAACTATATATTTAATTTCCTTCATTATTGCTTCCACTCATAGTATAGATGATGATGATATATTGTATCAACATAAACAGCTAGGCTTAAGCCTTCTTTAAAAGCAGCTGTCTTCAAACGAAGATAAAGGTTTCTGATATTGTATCTGCCAAACTTTGTTTTTGCTCTCTGCATGAATATTCTGCATTTGTCTACATGAAACATCATATACCATGTGTTGGCTTAGTCTTGAATTTTATCTACATTCTGTTTAATTTAATGTGCGTTTTCTAAGATGTTTGTTAATCCTTCTACTTTGGCATTGTCAGCAAGCCTAACCAGTTTGCTAACTATAGCAAAATCAAGTAATGATGCTTGAATCACTGATTTAAATTGAGAAGATTTAGTACTATAGATCCTGGTACAGATCCTTGAGGTACTCCACAAGTTACATCACCCAAATTTGAGACTTTGCCCCTCGTCTGTACTCTTTGTTTTCTATATAGCTGTGAATTGGTTAATGGTTATAAACTCTCAATTCCAGACACAGTCCGTGAATGCCTACCGACCTATAAATTGAGAGTCCATCTTTTATCAGGAAGCCTTTTGAAAATCTATATGTACCACACTGTCTGTGTGTGTGGATGACTGATTTTGCTTGTTCCTAGAACTCAACAAGTTAGTTCAAGCTTTTCAAAATCTTGCTTTTCCCTCTGAACTCATATCCATATAGGTGATCCTCTAATTCTAATCCTAGTTCTAATTATCGTTTCCATAACCTTACATATGATAGAATCAGACATATTGGTCTGCAGTTATTTTTCTTATGTTTTGCCACCCTTGTATAGATGGGCACTACCCTAGCAGTGTTCCAGTTCTAGCAATTTTTGTTTGTACTCACTAAACATCCTTAAGGTGTTGTTCATAAAAATAGATTGTATATCAATGCTTCAGCCTCATTCATGAAAGCACCGTCAGGGTAACATAATGGTTATGTAGCCCTGGAACATTAAAAGTCATTGGAAAATTAATTACTTGCAAGTGTGGACTTCAGTATGCAAGAGTGTCTGACTACAGGGTAACGGTAAAGTGAGCTGTGGTAACGGGTTGTAGAATTCAAATTACAGTAATAGAACAGAAGTGCAAAGACAGCTGAAATACTCCATTCCCAAATGTATTCTAAAACAGGAGCTTGGGGAAGTGTCAGATATGCTGTATGAAGCTCCTGTAAAAAACAGAAACCACGTTTGGCCCTTTGGATGGCAAATGGCCATCTCTACATGACTGGGAAAATATGAATGAAATAGGTATCAATATCAACACTCCATAAATGTCCTTGTTCACTGTAGAGACATACGGGAAATCATCTTCATATTTGCTTATGTAGTAAAGTATAAAGTAAAGAAAGTGTGTATGATCAAGGTGCACCACTCCATTACACTAATGCAGTGATGCACCCTGATCCTAATTGTTTTTGTAATACAGAAGCTGAAGTGCTATTCAGTAAATCTACTGCATTTTGTTTAAAAGAAACATTGCATTTATTTAATTTGTTTTTAACTTGCATCTATATAACTTTTTAACATTGTAATTTTCTTAACACAAACCTATAAGAAAGAAAAGCCATGGGAATGTTTTCCAAATAATCAGAATTTCACTTACACACTTCTGAATATAAAAAAATCTTACAAATGAGAGGAGGCCATTTGGCCGATCTAGCTTGTTTAGCTGCTAGCTAATTGTTTCAAGGATCTCATCCAGCTGATTGTTGAGAGAAGCCAGGGCATCAGCTTTGACAACATGGCAGGGTAGCTGATTCCAGACTCCTACAACCCTCTGAAAAAAAAAAAGCCTTGAGAATTTTCTCCAAATATTCAATATTTCATTTAGAACTTATGAAAATAAGAAACGCTGCAAACAAGAGGAGGCAAGACAGCCTATCTAGCTCGTTTGGCTGCCAGCTAATTGATTCAAGGATCTTGTCCAGTCTCTTTTTGAAGGAAGCCAGGGTATCAGCATTGACAACATGGCTGGGTAGCTTATTCCAGACTCCCACAACCCGCTGTGTAAAAAAAAAAAGTGCCAAAAAATTGTCAGACCAGAAAGGGAAAATTAAAAAAAACACCATAGATTTTATTTCAGCTTCACAGAAAAGGAAAGAACAAATTAACTGCTAAGAGTTACACAAACATAAGGCTGTTCTATATATGGGAAGGCATTCAACACTTTAAAGGAGAAACATGTAGAGGTGAATAAGGGGAACTGAGCACAGTTAACCATGCACCTTAACAATGTGGTATATGGATGCTTTGTACCCAGACCCGGAGGAAAAAAAACAAGTAGACGAGATACAACTAGGAAAAATAAACTTTTTCTGCCAGCTTCAACTAGGGAAAATAAAACTGTATTTTATGTGTCTGGAGATACAAAAATAAGCACTGTGCTTTTGAAAAACATAAAATGTGAGATGCCTTATGAAAGGTAACCATAAGTGGTATTCTAATGTTACAATTACGAAATTGATCTTTTATCAGCGATAGCAATGGAAATGCATATAGTATATGAATATTGACAATAGCCTCATCCCAGAATGGACTCACTCACAGTATTGCATTGATCCAGCAGTGTGGGAACTGCTCACTTAGGCTAGGCTTTGCACTTCTTTTCTCTGTCTCATCCTGACAAAGATTTAAAGTTGTTCTGTCTGTTGAGCTGAAGTCTTTGTCTTGTGTCATGATCAGAGACAGGGAAATGATCCTTTTGTAGTTTAAAGCTACAAGCCAGCAAAATCAACCTCATGGCTTTGATAAGTCTCCTTTCTCCTGCCAACACCCTATCTTAGTCAAGTTGATAAGTACCTACTGTATATTACTGCCAGAACTGAAAATTGCATCCGGATTTTAAGTGCAAGACCTCAATGACACAACAGCACACATAAACATTAATTTAACATTGATAAAAAAAATATAATGTCAGACACCAACACATCAATTAGGGAAAAATTAAATAAAGTAGCATGAATGTTTCCCATTGACAAGCCTATGTTCTTAACTGCTGGCAATTCAGTAGGTGGTATTTTCCATGTTGTAAAAGCCATTGACCATTAGCCATTTTGATGAATCACTTTTAGTTTATGCAAATGAGAAAAAAGGGTTGTTTTGACTCTTTGTCCTTTGTCACAGTAATACAACCACCTTCCCAGCAAATCTTGTTATTGAATTTGGTAAAAGGGCACAATAGTAATGTCCTTTACTGCCCTTGTAAAACAGCTGGTAGGATAACACTTATATAAAGTATTAAATATCTGATTGTGTCAGAAAAATATAATATGTAAATAAGTCACAGCCACTTCTCTGTATAATAACTTTATAAAAACAATAACATTTATTTATAAAGCGCATTTCCAAACCCAAGGACACTGTACATCATGAATAAAACAAAGAAAAACAAGACGTACAATAAAAGTAACTGAAGAAAAAAACCCAAGAGAAGCTGAAGCTTATCTCTAAAGCTTGTGGGCAACACTTTAGATTAAGGGCAACAAATAGCATTTATAAAAACATTAAAAATTAATTGTATTAATTAAATATTATTATAGTGACCTCAATGTAATAATACCCTGATCTGCTGTAGATACATTTGTTAGTAACATAACCCTAATCCTGACTGTATCTTGAACTACATTATTAACATTTTTTATGACTGTTTATAACATAATTACTAACATGTTAATAGATTATGTATACATGGTTATTAACAAATATGGAAACTAACATGATGGCAGGAAGTGCAACAGATGGGCTGACGAAAATCTGAGCAGCTGTGTGTTGCTGGAACTGGGATTACATTATGGCACAATGCTATCGGATAATAGCAGACAAGGATCACTGTGGTCACGGATAGTTGTTTTGGTTATAATGCTATTAAGGATGATTTTTTCCAAAGAAGTACATTATATGACTTCAGTGGCCAGCTTAATAAAGTAAACTGAATTTATGACAGTACATGTGGCAGTTGTTGACGGTAAAGTCAAAGCCACTAGCGAAAATCAAGGATGAAATGAAAATTCATGACTGAAGAAGGATGGAAGAGGAGTCATGCCTCATTATGCACAGAATACATGAGTCGGTGCAAAGCTGATAAAGAAAAGAAAGGACGCTCTAAAAAGCATTGATATTTGCCACAAAAGTAAATGTTTTTCTGTCATGTCTATCACTTTGTTTTGAGTAAATGTACCATTGGTACTTGTTTAACCAGTCCTGTGCCCTGTGGTGTTTTATTTGTTTCAGACAGTGAAATCGCTTTTAACTAAATCAAGTAAGGATAGTTGCAGAATACATCTACATGATTATTATAGTCTTCATAAAACAGTTTTATAAAAAGTGATACATTTCCTAGATTACATTTATGTAGTCTGCAAACACTTTCCTCCCTCACATTTTGAATATATAAGAAGAAATATTGTACTGGTTCATCCTTTAGAGTGCCACAGAAACATATGTGTAAAAGAAAAGGATGTGGTCCACTCTCCTGTTTTATATAATTAATTTATCATATATTTAATAAGCAAGATTTACAAAATGGCCGAGAAATTACAATTGTTTTTTTCAAGTATTTTAAGATGATTAATACAGTTTGCTCAGTTATTTTGTGGATTAAATGGTTCTCATATTAATAGAATACGTTTACCACAAGAAAATACATCACTGTATTTCTATTACATTTCTCTTGCCTTGCTAAGTCACTGTGTGTAGACTAATGTGGTGCCTGTGCTTTATATCACATTTAGAAATAAATGCCAGCCTTTCTGTTTCATGAATCAGTATTAGATTCTAGCCATTTGAACAAGTTCTACAAAAGGTATGTCATTGTCTTTAAGCTTTTATTATACTCGTTATGCAATTTTGTATGAATGTGAATCCTTTATTTTGACAGTATGCTATGTATGAATATGAATTGCGACCATGATTTTAATATAGATCTGCTTTTTAGACTGAGCTGCTCTGCAGTGGTAATAAAAAGGAGGCTTGCAAATAATTTGATCGTATTGCCCAGTATAGTAATTATATTCATTGCAGTACAAAATCATCAGAAAAAATAGGTCATAGCAGAACTCCTCAGCTGTTTCTTTGGGTGACATAAATGGAACTAAAAGCTGCACATCTTTGATTATTCTCAGCTACATGCAGTACCAGAGAGGGAATGCTAAATTGTGATTATTTGTAAGGTTAAGGTGTTTTACACATCATAGAAAGGCACAGAGGTTTGAAATCCTTGACTAATCCTAATTTAGTCAAACTGAATCTGGAAAAAAAAGTGGTTCATTTTGAGTGCATCGCCCCTGCAAGATGACTGAATTACATAAACCAACAAACTCGAAAGAACGCGAAGAAATGCCAGCAGTCAGGACAGGTGGCATGGCCACTCACGTCTTTGATGAGACGAAGGAGAAAACCCACTGACACAGACAGTCCAGCTTACAGAAGCACCATCATCAGTGTTTTATAATTTACAGGTCATTTACCAGTGTAGAATTTCCAGGAAAACAAGTATAGTAAAACTCTTGCTCTTTTTAATTAAAAAACACATACATTTTTTTTGTAAGATATACTTTGGAACATGAAATTACCATTCATGCCTTGAAAAAGAAAAATGATGTTGTTTCTGGGGAAGCAGTGCTACACATAGAGGATTCGATCCTCTGTGAAGATTATGCATGCAGGGTATTGTTGTGCTTAATAGTAAATTTACTCCATGGGTCAGGGGATATTTGGAAATGTTTGTGGTAATTTTTGTGCTATAATATAACAAAAATATATCTCTAGGAGTAATTTTGCATTTTTATATCTGAGTGATTTGCTTTATGTGCTCTTATGGAATATACATTATGCATGTGTTTAGTGCTGTTTTCTTTGAAAAATGTAATTGACCTGCAACAAATGATAGGAGGAGAAGAAAAGGTTCTTGCTTACACAGTACATAGTACAGTGTCAAATTACATTTAAGAAACTATCTGGAAGTTAGGCCTTGATTTTGGGATTGTTTGTCATGATTTTTAAGTGTGGTATTTTAGAACATCTTACAGTTTGTATTTTTGACTACAGGGGTGTGAGGTTATGCCCGTTTAGTTGAATGGTTTGTAACTAATATTAATTTGCACACATCTGATAGAGTCTACAGGGTCTAAGAGCTAGATATTGTATTAGATTTATCAGAACAAGAAAAGTAATTTACTATATTGAATTATTGATGTGGCATTTTGAGTAATAAAAGTCGCTGTCCCTGCCCTTTTTTGTTTATTAGTTTAATTTCAGGTGCATTTACAAAAGTGGAGACTTACCATTTAGTTTACCATTTATTTTACAAAAAGGATCGGTGAACCTCATTTGACGTCTTCCTGGGAAACGTACTGTATCACCACAGACTGTATTGTTATTATAGTATTAAGTCCTTTCTGAAAGGCACACAGACCTACTGATAGTATTCATCTTTAACATTAGTGCTTTATGGTTATTTTACAAGCACTTTATAGGAGACTGGTTTCTTAGCCACGTTTTGTTAATTTCTCTTCAGAACATTAACCATGTTCCATTCACGACACTTTTAAACTACTTTTATATCCATGTGTATATTGCATCCTTTCATTGCATATTTAAAAAGAATATAGCTATCTTCTCTTGCTCTTTCTGTCTCTGTATACAGATGCAAAAATATATGTACTTAGGTGCTATATTATTTATAGATGTATCATCAAATGATCTTTTTGCTTATTAAAAGTCTGTTGAATGGACTGTCCAATTGTATCTCATATTCATTATTTTTATTAAAATTGGTTAAGATTGTTTATGTATTTCATATTTTTATTACAGGAGTTTATGATGTTTCCTTTTTTAAATTCAGACTTTAATAACACATAACTTTTTCTGTAGAATAAACAAGACAGATTCGGTACCTAACAATTGTGCAGAAAGGCAGCATTATAGATACACTGTTAACTGTGTTTTACTAGCATATGCAGATCGACTGACCAGCTTTAAAAGGTCTAGCTGCAGAATCCATTACATTGCATATTAAGCACCATGCATGTTTAATAAGCTTGACTGCATATAAAATCGCAGACTCCCTTTAGGGCATTCCTTCCTATTATGTAACATTTAAGCACATGAATAATGCATTAATACTTTATAAAAGAAAATAACTGTCTCTAGTACTTTTATATCTACTACAATGTTATTCAACGAGCTTTTAGGATAGCTGAAAAAGAAAGTTCCTAACATTTAATATAGCTAATGCAGGAGCAGGTGGCTTACTTTCCATCTAAATAATTAAAAAGGAAAAAACTGTAGTAATGGCTTGTAGTTAGAATGTGGGCAGGATCCTTGCTCAGTTTTAAGCTCGTAATGTTGATAATGCCCACTAGGAGTGTATAATGCATTTTGTATTGATCAGATCAATTAAAGATCATTTTAAATTCTGTAACTGATACATCTAGAAAAAGCTCATATTGTAATTTAACATAAAAAGCTATGTAACATTGTGATGTTTTTATAATAGCAAAATTGATCATGATAATGACAATTAAGTGGACGACAGAAAAGGCTGATTCACGCTAATATTGGGAGTGTTCCATTTTTTATTTCACAGGTTAATTATATTTCACCTGAAGGCCTACTGTTTTACTTTACAAGTATTAGACTTTATAGAAGTCTTTACTTTATGTCACCTGAAGTCTTTTGTGGTTATTTGTAAGACAATATTTTACAGTTAAATAAACCAAAATGACAAATTCATACTTGCAAAAACAAAATAGAATGCACAAACCATATTTGTATTAATTATACAAAATACAACAAATTTTACTTAATACATTTTATAGATTTAAAAAAAATGATTTGTAATATAATATTTAAATTCTAGATAAGATATTTTGGTGTCAGTTACAATTAAGACTGGTATTTATTATTTGGGTGTTATCTGTGCTTTCTGACCAGTCCAACAAAATAACTGACCAGAATGTTTCCATCTTTTTCTAGATGGAAAACCCATTTTTTAACCTAGGCTCCCTGTCTATAGAGTCATGAATGAAAGGTAGTCTTTGCAGTAGACATAACAAGGAAAGAGTCATAACAAAGTGGTCTATTTCGTGATGAGACTGGGGTGGGCCTTTAAAGATCGGTCTCCCTACTGACCTTTCATGAAGGCGACTAATACAATTCCATGTTTCAATAGACAGCCTTCATTTTTTCAAACAAGGACAACTTGATCATTAAGGTTAAGATTCTTCAAATAACCTATTAACTTATGTGCTTCATGACTGTTATATTCAGCATAAAAGAAACCTTTTTAAAGAATTTAGACTGTTCAAGTTACATTATAAAAAGAAAAATATATAGTAAACTACAAGTTAAACACCTGAATAAAGATGTTCTTTTATATTTTTAATTTTTTATATATAGTATACATATTACTAATTCTTTCATAGCTTCATACTGGTTCAAACACTGTTCCCAACATTGTTTTTTCATAGTTTGGATCTGCATTTCATTGCCCAGGGACAAAGGTTGCTAACTGTTAACCAGTAAACAGGGCCTTGCTGATCAGAGTTTGCCTTTCTGGCAGAGATTTCTATTGTCCAGTTATGAGAGCATGGCCTTGGTGAATTTGTATGTGATGAGAGTCTGTCGTTTGCATCTGCGATTGAACTCACAAATGGTAATGCTAATTTGCTCATTCTTGGCAACTTTATGTGAGAACATATTTGCAAATAGTTTTCTGTTATCTGTCTGTAATTTCTTTTTCTGTAACCCACATTTCTTTCAGAAGACATATTGTTCTTTGACAGAGGGATTCTTTAAGAATTTATTTTTGCTTCATATATTGCAGCATTTTGGACAAATAGCTGCAGGAATTTTCTAAACCATTGTAGAAAACATGACATATTTTATAGGCAGCTGTATATTACAGTCTAGGTAATGAGCCAAAACTCCAGATCTTGCATGGTATATTTTTCAACCACTCTCATTTGAAAAGGGCATATTCCTTAAAAGGAGTTTAATCTTTTAAGTCAAACACATGTTGCCCATCAAACACATGATGGGCTTTATTGTTACAGAGCACAGCACCTTGACATAGATGCTCGGTTTAATTCTTAGTGGTAGATCATTTTGTGTAGAGTTTGCGTGCTCTCTCCCTGTTTATGGTGGTTTTCTATGGATCCTGTGCTTTCCTAGGTTTGTTTGTTTGCTGTGCAGGTTACCCTTAGCTGTTTGAACATAACATGATATGTCATCTCCTGTCACGTGTAGTGTACGAAAGAAGAAGTAGCTTACTTTCAAAGTTCTTCACTACATAATCAATAATGTAATTTCCAATTAAATACAGTAATTAAGAAATATAATAAAGTCATATCTACATAATGAATAACATGGAACATGAAAAAAAAAAGTTTTTTGTAGATTCGAGACTGTTTTTTTTATTAACGGATTAATTTGTATTGCTGAAATTAAAAAAAAGCAAAGTCCTTTTTTTTCCATGTGATAAATATAGCCATTTACTTACATTACTCAAGCTTAGTAACCTAACAAACCAGATTTCATGATTACAAAGACCATGATTGATTGTACATTGCTCTATTGATTTTGTACATGTTTGTGACAGGAGTTATTCTGAGCAAGGTTAGAAAAGTTAAAAGTTGACCTAGTGCCTTAAGAAAAAAGAAAATGTTTTTCCATTCAAGGAGAAAATGTTTTTTTTCTTTGAATAAAATATAAATCCATATATGGCCCATTACCAGATTGTAAAAGCTGTAAGCTCAGATGTCTTGCTTGGAGGTTATCTCCTTTGCCCCTGCTCCAAACAAGTGACCGTCGCCAAATGTTCGTATATATTTTTTGTTTGGCTGTCAGCAAGATATAACTGTAAGAATGAACGCATTAACTGTTGTTAGACATTAAGTATAGGCAATAGGAACAATACCATTATGCTGATCCTGAAAAAAACTGTATACAATGTTTACAATAAAGTTTGGAAAGTTGCCTGGCAGCAGAGTGTGCACAATTAAACAGCATAGCTGTACTGCTCTTTATGTCAGCAGGGAGCTAAAAAGCTTCTATTGTACTCATATGATTCTCATTCCTGATACTTTTGACATGAACAGAATGAGAGCTCAGTCTGCAGTAATACCCTCATCATTGTTTATGCTTACTATGAAGAAGCTATTTAAAAAAGAAAGAAAAAAAACAGAAGCATAAAAAAATGGAAAAGCATCTACAGTATGTTAAATCTGTGGTGCATTTTGGATTCTTGGTAATTAATAATTGTAATTTTTACTAGGATTGTCTTATGTATTCATATTTATGTCTGGAAAAAGATGTAAACACTCAGTAATGATTGATTAAAATGATGAGGCGTGACTGAAAGCAATGAAAATAGCACATTCTGTAAGTCTAGCTTTAGTACAAGGATTAATTTAGGAAAATAGCATGTTTAAGTGAATAGCTTGCAGACACATGACTTTGCAAAATAATTGATTCTTATTATACTGCAAAGTGCATATTCCCTCTTGTCTGTTATTCAATTAGATATCTTGTTCCAGCCTTATTAATATTAACGTAATAAAATAAACATTTGTGTATATTATTGTTTTCCTGTATGTTTGGTTGTTTTAAGTAACTGGATAGAATATTTTAATGATTTATTTTATGATTTTATTTGTGCAAGTTATTTGTAGTATATGAAAAATGGCCTAAAAAGAAATGTATACTTCTAACTTCTTCATTCAAGATATACAGTATGATAGATATTTATATTTTTAAGATAGGTGCTGCAGTGGAATACTGTGATTCACAGCAGTAAGTTAGGCTGGGACATCAGGGAAAAAAACTTCTATTTCAGTGGATCATTATAAAGTAGTCCTTTAGGTACAGATCACAGTTTCTTATTTATTCTGATAAAAGGTGCACTTAGCTATTGATACATGAAATTATTTAACAACCAATTCTTGCATATGAAAAAGTATGAACCAAAAGAACACTATGAAAGTTTGCCATTTATTCTGGATTAATATCGAAGAGCCATCGACAATATCTACAAACAGCAAATGTTTTAAGAAATATTGTAGATAATACTTGCATTTTAATTTGTGCTTCTCTGCTCAGATGAATTGTCAAAGGATTTCTCTAAGGGTATTTCTCTCAACTGAGAGTATTAAGACATTCTTATTGATTAATATTGAACCAAATGTAGATTACAGCATTCAGAACAACAAGGAGCTTCAAACTTTCCACTTATGATAAGAAGAGGTTTTATACAATTGTGAGAAAGAGGAGTGATTGAGTTAGAGTTACCTAAAGGAATTCTTCTAAGTTAGTAGACATTTTGTATTCCATTATTTTGCAATTAATTTTAAAAATACCTTTGAAGTATAGTGTTATATTGAGTTTTCATTTATATCAAATGAATTCATAGACAATGCTATATTAATGTTTTTATCAGAAGAACGTTTTGTACGTCAGTGCAACTTCAGATATGATCATCTTTCAATTTTGTGTTTTTATTTCCTTCAGAAACTATTTTCTCATTGTGTTATTCTGTTATATATTCAAGTTATTTACAGAACATCATATTACATTTAAAAGTATCCATCTGCAAAAATATTTTAAATTTAAATGTCACTCAAAATCCATTTTTAATACTTTCTGATATTTGCTATTCATTTTGCCAAAGAGAGACTTTAATAAAATGAGAAAAGGAGACTTTACAAGCCTTGTGGTTGATTAAATTTCCTTTCTGTCCCATACCATGTACAATTTTACAGTAGAAAATAAAAGCAAATAATATTATATATCAATATTGTGAAGAAATGATCTGTGATTGGAAACCTAATATTGGTTAAGATGAAAGTAACAGACAGTCATAGACAAACCTTATAGGTAACACCTTTTAGGCTTATGGTGTGTTTTAAGAATGAGTATTCACGACAAATTATGGGATTGATATATTTAGCTATGAGCAGCAAGTATCTATAGAGACTTCTAATTTCCTTGTTTTCATGTAAAATACATTATACTTTGTGCTGTTGGTCAAAGGTAGCAATTTCATGTTAAAGAGCCTTAAATTCAAACAGCTGTCCTTGGCTGTTAAGTTTGTGTTTATATACACAATGTGTTTATATATATAAAGCAAAAATAGTATGAATTAGTAGAATTTATACGGTTCCATGTCCTTCAGCATTGTGAAACAGTAGTGGCTAATTTATATTCTTACTCATAATAGATATTGATCTCAAATGTGTTTAAGGAACTTATGATTTTGAGAAATTCATTCTTTTTTTCTGATTGTGACAATGTTTTCATGGAACAAAACAACTTTTCCTGACTGTCCAAAGTTACAGCCTCTTGCAACAGTATCTTCATTACATAATTTCAGTATATTTTCTGCATTTTTGTGATTTGACATTGTAGATTATATAATAGTTTTCAATGACGGCAAGATGCTTTGTAAATTGCTTTTGTCATTTCTTGTATTGGGTTTTAAATTATGCATCTGTATACAATCAGAAGCTATACACAAAACAAAATAGACCTTCCTTTGTAGGAGAAACTACACAACACAATAATCCCACTCTAAAACATACTGAAATTGCAACAAAATTAAACAATTTCTAAAAGAGCACAATGTGAAGACTATGGAAAACAAGCATTGAAAGGTACAAATGTGTTATACAAGGTACAAATGATTTATTCTGCTAAAATATACTTAGGAATCAATAAAACCTTGTACACAATTATTGTATATATAAAAATATATAACATTATAGCAAAACACATCAATTTAACTCACTCAAAATATAGTTTACAGTTAATATGATTATTTGTAGATCTCAACCAAATATATATGTCCTGAAACATGAAACCTTTTAAAAAATAATTTACTGATTTGTTTTTTTAGTAGTAAAAGGGGCCATTCTAAAAAGGAAATTTTGCATGCATGAGAAAACAGAAATTACTGGTAAAAATTTCAGTTCTGTAACAGCTTTTTCTTAAAGAAGCTGCCCTAAATTATAGTATAGTATAATACCTCATTGAATACAAACTAATTTTGTTATAAATGAGTCAATACAAGCTTGTTTTTAAATACTGGTATCAAGTAGCAGTGTAGTCTGCTATGTGGTGTTTTGTTGCCGTGACCTGTTGGCGGGATCTATGGTATGTAATCCCTTTTGATTGTGTCTCATTCTTTCTTGGAATTTGCTGTTCAAGTGCAGGAAATTTCAACACACTTAATTGCAAGTAATCAGGTTGCCGCATTTGTACCCTAAACCAAGCAATAAAGATGTCAGGTGTTGATGCATCTGTTGGCCAGGCTACAGTTAAGTATTGCAGATGTTTTCACTTGGATTTAAAACCACACATTCTTTACAATGAGGGGACACCATTAGGAAAACTGACATTCCATATATTCATTTGTGAACACACAGAGAGGTTCACTTACTGTACGCTGGGTTGGAGATTAAGTTGAATCAATGTTGTCCTATAAATAAACAAACAGAAAGTTCCAAACTTACCATTCTTATTAGAAAGATCACTTTATTTGTCAGTTCCAGTAAAGTATTAATAAAGTCAGCCGCTGGGTATGGAAGAACTTTCTATTTTTAACAAAATAGCTATCTTATAAGCCACGCATCAGTCAGCTGCTTGGATCATTACATCTCTAAGTGAGGACGCCGGAGAAGCTAATGGTACTGTAGGTATTTTATATTGTTGCATGACTTCACAGAAGCAGTGAGCCAATTTGTAAATCTATGTTTTTTCTCCTGCACATTTAGACTTGGTTTCTTTCCCCTTATTTATGCAGGCGGGTTTTTCTTTGATGAAGACCCAAAGTACAATAAAGACTAGGTTGCAAGATAAATTTGATGCCATTTTGTGCATCCATTTTTTCTAATTGTTTTCTCACTGTTGTTTTACAATAGCCAGTTACTTCCTTAAGTGTCAGATGAAGCAGGTTTTTTGTTAATACCGCTGAGGCTTTTAATTTGACAGTGAGCATGAATGTGTTTTGCACACATTTGGCCATGCAGGTAAGCCAAATAATTAGCCACACTTTATTGGTGAAGTGACTGATTTGTAAAAATAAAATTAAACCTAAGGTTAAACAACAGTAACACATACAATTAAAAGATGTTCTGTTGTAGTTTTGGTGTTTGATTTCTCAGGCTTTGATAACTTTTATAGCTTTTTACAATAACAAGTATTTTTCTTTCAGAGGAAATTTAGAAGAGAACACACCTGCTGCATATTTAAGCAGCAGTAAGTAGCAAAGTAGCAGAGGGTATTTCTGGTTTTTGTGTCCAGCGCTCTGTTGAAACAGTTTCACTCTGAACTTCATAAAATTGAATTGGACACTTACTGTTACTGTTGGACCATAGCTCTGGCGGAGTGAAGGGGAGAAAAGGATCAAGACTACTTTATTTTGTTAGGTCCACCTAAGGTCCACCTACAGTACTCCTCTTTCAAAAGAACATGTTGCATTATGTGCAGGTACAAAGGCAGATGATGAATCTTAATTTTTAACTTTATTATGCTTAATCAGAAATACAGGAAAATACTGCTTCCTGTGTCTTAACAAGTGCTCTAATGAAGGAGTGTAATCATTATATAATATCTTATAGGACAGTAGAAGTATAAATTGGAATAAAAACACTGTACAGAAGACAAATAATCAAACACTGTCTAATAAATTAAATAAAAAAATTGACAATGTTATTTGATTGAAAGGTAAAATGTCTCTTCAGTTTAAAAACAATTACTGATTACTAATTAGTACTATTATTTTTTTATTTATCCTGTCTGTGATTATTAACTCTGAAAAAGAAAATGTATTATGATAAATGTCCTTTAAGTAACATACTAAATGAGCACCCTTACAAAAACAAACAAAAGGTGAAAACATAATAATGCTGTCCTGCATTTCCATCCTTTTGTGCAATGTTAGGGCATAGAAAGTGATAGTCATTCCAGCCACCAGCTTTATTACCTTGAAACTGTGGATCGAGGAAACAACCCCTACGTTCACCACCCTCATTTCTGCCACGACACATAAACAACAACCTAGAAATAAAATCAGAAAAAAAGGCTTGCATTTTTTCTCTTGGAAACCAGTATGGTGTCATAATTATTTCTTGACAGCTATAGTAACATAATTGCTTCAGCAGATTGAAGGTGGTTGTGATCAATCCCTTCACCTTTATTGATTACTGGTTGGATGCCAGAATGTAGTTTGAAAATCAACCTTCTTGTGCAAAAGGCTCATCTTCCTGTCAGCCAGAGGAATATTAGGTCACTGTGTCATGCCAGTGAAAAACAGTGTGTATGTACTGTAAGCCGAAAAAAAGACAAAAAAGGTCAGCACAATGCCTTCTGCAAACACAGGAAAATATGGATGAGCTGGTCAACAACAACTATCACATGAACGGTATTTCCTTTAGCGGCAGTTACATTTCCCAAATTCTTTTGTTTTTGTTTTTGGCTTTCTGAAACCACAATGGTTTCATAGTAAGAATGTGTACATGTTTCTCAGGAGACAGCGGGGAGCATCTTTACAGTATGGCCGGCTGTGGACCATAAGCCTGTTAGGTTTCCTGCAGTTTATTACTCTGGAGAGGTCACACCTGACTGCAAGCGTGTACTGGACATTGCAGATCAAATCACCAGCTGGTTTGTGTGATTCATGTGCTCCATACTAAGTTTCATGAAGTGTCTATGGTGTTGTCTTTCTATTTTTTGTGACCATCTTTTCTTAGTCAGGTATCACAATGTGTTTTGTGAGAAAATGAGCATCACATATTTGGATTCCTTAGGAAGAAGACTAACCAATGTGTTAGAAAAAAAGGACATTCAATAAAAGAAACGTTTCTGAGGCTCTGTCCACAGGTTTTTGTGATCAAAACAATAAGATGAGTAGGATACACCTCTTTGCTTCATAATTCGCATATATTCTCAATGTTTTAGTGCACAAAAGCCATACTCGGAACACATCCATGTAGTTCAACAGAGATCTTATTAAAATTTTTTAGATCTAGTTAGTCATGAACATACGGTTTGAAAAGAAGTCTTCATGTGTTGAATAACTTACAAAGTTATTCAAATTGTGTCAATTCTTACAAAATAATCTTTACAAAGTGTGTGAGTGTAGAAAGCATAGCAGTTAAAATGAATACCTCACTGCATGCTTTTTACTGCCTGGTTTACTACCCTTAGAAAAATGTTTTGACTGCAAAGGTATCTGCCAAATCCTCTACAACATAGAATGATCTGTAGTTTATTTTAACAAAGAATAATACATTATGTTATCATCAGATCAAGTCTTTTGGCACATTAAATAAATAACCAAGCAATGATATGATAGAAACAAATTTCAGAAGTGGCTTAATGCAGAAGTCATACAATCCCTACTGTAAACCTTTCTATAATCTCCCTTGCAGAAATTAATGCATTTAACTTTTATTTAACATTTTCCATTTAACCAGAGATATTTTTTAAAGTTCTTGGTATTCTGCTGACATTTCAGAATTTTATAAAGTATAAATTCAAGTTGTATCCTCAGATTACATGTATGCCTTCCCTGAAACCTACCAGTCAAAACGTTTGTTTTTCCATTTCTTTGTACTCTAGAAAACCAGTGCTACCTTTGAGATTAATTCGTTTATGGTCTGTATGATGATGCTTTAAACATTATGGCCACTAAAATAACTAATGTTATTGTTGTATGGCTTTAACCATAGTGTTATGTAATGTGTTGCCAGTATAGTCCCTTTCTTTCTTCTAACAGTGAAAAAGCAACACACATCCTGGTTATGTGTTCATTGTTCTGGTTCATTGTTCTTGCACTGCTGTCTTTCACTAAATTGCAATCCTGACTGTGTGCTTTTGAACACACATGTAATCCTCCCAGTTTTAACTTTGCTATTTCTACATTTTTTCTGTGTGCTAAGTCTTAACAGTAGGTATGAATGCAGACAGAATATTTAGTGTAACATGACATATGTAAAGGCTAGAGACTGCAGCCTCCTTGCAGTGTAATTAAAATGGGTGTTTTTTTAAGGGTTATGTAGACAAAAAAACATATATAAGCAAACCTCAGTGCAATGCACTAAAAAGTGGTTTGATAATGCTAATATAGACTTTCAGGTAAATACAGAAATAAAAGTAAAAAAAAATATCAGGCCTACCAAAGACATATACAAAAAGTAAAGTGAAAACATTCTGTGTAATAATTCCTTTATTAGGCTATTATTCACAGTATTATTCACTTTCCATATTGATTAATGTGACCTTTGGAAAGAATAATATACCACCTATAATGATGCAGTAGTAGTGCAAAAATGACCTTGAAATTGTTAAAGTATGCAAGTACTGTATGATATTATTAATGCATATTTGATAAGGTATGCTATAAAGGATAATGGCCAAATATTATAATTAGCTTTAGGTGTGTAGTATGAGTAGTTCATTAATTATGTGGGTGTGACGGTGGTTAAAAGACTGACAGCTTTATTTAAAGGACAAGAACTTGTCTGGAAAGCAAACAGCTGGTTCTCTCACCAATTTAAACCAATTTTACAGTCTTTCTTTTAGCTTCCCCTTGAATGGAGTGCAGTTTGACACATCCTGAACATTTTTATAATATGACACTCCAGTGCTTGCAGTATGTTTATTGCTCTGCAGTAATGTCACATTGAGAGAATGTCTTCTTATATTGCCTATAAAGAGTTTCTTTAAAAACATAGATGTGAAAGAATCAGGGATGGGTAATGAAAAGGCAATATAATTAAATGCAAATATGTAATGATCTTAGTAGTATCATTTGTCAGCAAGAAAATTAACTGTCAAGGGCTACTTTTTGTTCAATAAAGATAAAATACTTAAACGTTTAAATTTTCCATTCATACATGGTTTAATCATGTTTGATTATGACAGATTAGAGAACAACGTGTTCTAGGTAAGAAAAGTCTGTAATGGATTGTTGACTTTTTTTAGGAAGTGACAAATGGACTAACAGGCATGTGACTGATTTATAGCTGAAAAAGAATTGCAGCATATTTGACTAGCAGGAGAGCACCAGGGAACAGCAGTCTGAGTTTGATATTTAATTTAAGTTGTTAATTTAGATATTATTATGGAATGAAGAAAAAGTCTCAAAATATCCCTTCTTCTCAACTTTCCCCTCCTCTGTATCTTGATGGTTGGATAGGAGCCCTCTGTAAAACAGTTTTCTGTTTGAGCTGGCCCCAGAGGTATAATCACATGTGTATATTGCTTTTACTTGTGCTTGTTGACCTTTCTTCTGAATAAATAAACAACAAATTGTGATGAAAAATGGACCTAAAATAAAATGATAATTTCCTTTCTTTGAGTTATCTGTTGTACTTTTGTACTGTGATCCACAGAGTTTGGAGAGCCTCAGGGTTTTTACTGTTATTGCCTTCACAGTGTGCCGAGGCCAAGCCCAGCCCCCACCACAGACTTCTAAATATTTCTGTGCATTACTCTCCTTCCCTACCAGAAGGGTGGCTCCTGTACTCCTGTTAGCAATCGGCCCATGATCCACATGCATGCACAGCATTAAGTTATGTGTCTACCCCACCCCCCTCTAATGGGCTGACTTGCGGATTTGCTGTTAGTAGCTTGGCTTCCTGTATAACACAGTCTTGCTGGCGTTGCTTGACTGTGACACCCAAGAGCTGTAACGATGCTACTGTCTTTGTCGCAGATGGGCTTCGGCCCTCGTTCTCACCCCATTCAACCAACCAAAAAGGTAAATACCAGGCTCTATACATGCCTTCTGCTGATTGCAGGTCTGCAGTGTTATTCAATTTTCCCTTTCATTCTCCTCTGTCTGGAAGTGGCTCTGTGGCAGGGGTTGGTGTTGACAGCTCTAACTGAGGAAATGACTGAGAAGGAAGTTGCTGGGTGAAAGATTTGAGCCCTGAAAGGATGTCTTGTCAAGTATTGAGTTAAGGAACGTTACGATAGCATTATAGTTACTATATCTGTTCCTTCATTCTGATTAGAAAATTCAAGAAACACGCACAACTTTGTGCTTTAATACTTAAAAAGATTAAGTGCTATAACTGCAATTGAGAAATATATTTTCTAGCTGATAATTATCTATTTAAAAAGGCACATGTAGGTGAACTATTCAGCTGTGTTCTTATTCTGCTCTAATTCCTACTAGTGTTGTTTTAAGCCTTACTTGTTTGGAGGCATCTAGAATTATTTTTAACACCTCTATTAATATTTATGTAACAACTTTGTTGAGGATGGCTTAGCTCTAAGGTTTTAGCCAGGTTTGCTTGAAATGAAAATGAAAGGGATATGGTGGAGGGCAGGGGTGGGGTTTTGCTGATCATTTGTTTGCTCTGCCGATTCAGCAGAGACAACTGTGTTGTGTCAAAACACCCTTCACATGAATAGATTAATAGTGATGTCCTCAAACTTCAAAGTTCTAAAGATCTCACCCACAGCTTTGCTTTTGAGCAACTTTGCTGATGACCTAATATTTAACAGTTATTCTCTAAACCGTATATGTGTTATTTTAGGATTACTTGTACCTGTTTGTGAAAACTAAGAGTTCATATTGTAGTGAGATTTAAACATTATAAAAATGTGGATTAAGAAGTAGGCCTTCCATGTGAACACAGCTCTATGACTTGTGTTATAAATGGTTATTTGTTTGTTAAATATGGATGTATTTAATAACAGTATTTAATCCACACATAACTAATAACATTAGGATAAAATATGTACTGTAGAATTTGTGAATCCCCATCAGCAAATATCTTTAACAGGATGTTGTGTATTTGAGCAAACTATTTGAAATAGGCTTTTACATTCCACATGGTTTCTAGTCCTTTTTAAGCAATGGCCTACAGTCATGGTACATCTGCATTATTTCCATTTTCTTTTGTTGGCCTTTTTCTACTATATACTGGCCTAGCAAATGACCATTCTCATTTTACTTTTAACCTTCGGTTTTCCTCATGGGACTCAAAAGCAATATTTTCTCTCTGAGAGTCACCCATCAAAACTGAATTTATAGAAATTGTACAAATTCTAGTTGCAAAAAAAGGTTAATTTCTGTACCAATCAATTGTTAGTATTTAAGTACTTAAAATATTATTTTACTCTGATAGTTAAGAAAATTACAATGTCACACTTAAGTAAAACCTATTTACCCTTCCCTAGTACTGGATATATTAAGTGCATGTGTTGAAGATGTTTTAAAGATAATTAGGAAGTTTAAATGAACTATTTTTACATTTGTCAAAATGTGCAAAAGTGTACATGCAATATTTACAAAGGTGTTTCCTGCTTTTCTGCTGATGTGCTCTTTTTGTCAGAATTTCACAAATATATTGTGTTTATATTGGGCAAAAGAATAAATATATTAATCTTAGTAGCGATTATTTAAAATGACACAGCTTTTCACAATAGAGTAGGTAGAGGTTAAACACTGACAATACAGTACGTTCTCTGTTGAATTTTACTAAACGATGTAGGTTGAGGTACGTTTTAGAATGAACCACATTTGGTCTAGAAAAAAATTACTGAGAACACAAAATAAGGGTGTTAGTCTGTATTCCGGTATTATGTCTTGTAATGTGCCTCCTTTAAACAAGCTGTGATGAAACTGACAGTAGATCAGCATGGAATCAGGTTACCCTCTCTGCTGGAAGGAAACTGAATGTCCAATCACCGAGGAAAGTGGCAGGCAGAGCTTTGGGATTTGATCTCACAATCTTCTAATGTGCCTACTGCTGAAGAATGGTGGTGTTCTAGATATGTCTCAATTTTTCTTTATTGCAGTTGATTCAGTATTGCCTTTTATGCCCTGCAAAAGTCATCCTCACATTGCTGCTGTCTCCCATTTCCATTTGCATAAACATGCGAGACCACAGGAGGCATAGTCTTCAGCAGGCATAAGGCATTTTAATTCATCTTATTTTCAAAACCTGATGTGGTATATCGAGGAGGCATCCTCCTATTTCTCAGTTATGAATAATATATTTTGAGTTTTAAATAACTGAATTCAAGCACTTGAAAAACTGTTTTGGAACGTGTGCATTTGAAGGGGATTTTCTACGAATCAGATTTCCTACTAATTTACAGTTTTGTTCCGTGCTGCAGCCATGTCTGTAGTGTTGTTTTGTACTTAACACACTGTTAACAGAACTGTGATTTATTTCCATATTTGAAAGCAAACCACATGTCTCAGTGGTCTGAACTCTTTCAGTCCATGTCAGCAGGTCACATAAAGAACTCTGCTCTCTATGAAAGTTTCAGTTCAATTTATTCTCTTTTTCTCAATTTATAGAAGCTTAACATGTACATAATAGAATTGTTATTAATATTTGTTTCATAATCACATCATGTGATTATTATCATTTGATCACATCAATATAACTTTATTGGCAGTATAAAATCCATGCTCAGTGATTCATTCTTTTATATTGCTCACATCTAACATCTTGACAAAGAATTTACAGAAAGTCTGAATTGTGATATGAATAGGTCCTTTCTGTTTTGTTGGTTCACAGAATAAAATATGTTTCTCATAGCTACATAAATTTGGTAAGGGCTAGAAATTAAACACTCATTTATAATCCAGTTAGCTAACATTCAATTAATTTCTTTCTTTCCTGTCAAAAATGATTTATATGATATAAGTGCTGTAGTGTACAGCCCCAAGGCTTGCTGGTAGCAATACATTTAATTGCTGCTAGAAAAGGAGGACATCCTTTGCAGGTATAAATGGGAGCTCATATGAGGAAGGCTATAGGTAATATGAAAAGAGCTATGTTTCTATACTGCTTTTTTTGGTCTTTTCTTTAGACCCAGTTAGCTGCTAAAGACTAGCCAGGGAATTTCTTGATTTTGTAAATGATTGTTTTTGAGCTTTCAATGATATTTTGTTTATTTTAGGAAATGGAAAATAGCTTCGGAAAATGACAGTTTTACAACTCCACAATACACAGCCCAGTTGAAGCAGTTTGCAGCAATTAATGGTGTTAACAGTTTTGCATAAATACTATATATTCTAAATATACATTTCATGTGCGTTTCTCTTTGCAGGACTGCTGCTTAGACAGGAAACATTATATTGCATGCAAAACCTTAAGAGTATATTTCAATCACGAATCGGAACATGAGTATAAACAGGGCAATTCTTATTCTCAAATAATATATTAACCTCATTTTAGATATCAGATGTTCAATCCAATGTACAAAAACAATGGGTTGAGTATGAATCTAGTTGCTGTGACTGTCAAATATTGCTAAAAAGCAATGTTGTTTTGTTCCATTGTCACTTCAAAGTGTTCACATTTAATGGTCAATGTTACTATTTAGTACCACACTTAAAATATTTTTAAATGCAGACATTAGAAAAGTTATATCTAGAGAAGATTACTTTAGTTAATTCCCAGAGGCATTGATTGGCCCCATATTAGTCATTCTTGATCAGAGTGCCTTGAACCATTATTACTTGCCTTTAAGTTGCCTTGTATTTGAAATCAATGAAACTCCCTACTAATTTCTTATAAGGCTGATAGTTTTTAAAACATTTGGAGCATGTTTTAAAAGTGAGTGCTAGAAACACACAATGTATGGCCCATATCTTATTTCCCAAATGTGTTAAAAGTTCTTACAGAAATCTGCCCAGGCTTTGAAGCAGACAGGTGTTTTCCTTTAGTTACTGAAACGGCTGTGTTGGATATCATCTTTAGAATTAAACTTCAATCAGCCTGTGCCATTTGCAGCTTCTGTTCTTAGTGTTTGCGATGATGGGTATCAGAGCTGTGTGGAGGTATGAGCTGATCACGATTGTGAATGTAGACTACTAAGCGATAAGAATCAACAGAGTGGTCATGACCTTAGACAATGTGTTGGGAATGAAGGCACTGTCCCAGTGTCTGTAATCAACGAAGGCTTCCACTAGCAGACTTTAAAGGGCCCTCAGAACTGTGGAGGGGTGAGAAAGTGGAATTTTTTTTCTTTCTGATAAAGAAATTAAATGTTTAAGTTCAAAGCTAAAGGGAAGGTGATGATGATCACAAATGAGCTATATGTGCTTTATTACTCCAGGTGGTATTAATGAATTGAGGGTGTATTACTGGAATTCTTTTTGTATTTACATGTTTAATTATCCAGATAAATTGAAAATGCTGATTAATATAGTGGAACTTTATCTCTGTTGGTAGATTACCCTTTAAAGCAGCTGGCATTTTCTTCTTGGTAAGAGGTCTATGGTATATTCCTTATGCTGTATTTGTCTGAACTCCCATTACTGCAAGTGGTGCAGTACAGTACTTTAATCTAAAGCCAGAGATTAGTTATTACATCTATTTGCATAGAACAGCATCCTTTGGCACATTCTAGGGTTTTTGATTATAACATAAAGGTACAAATGTCTAATTTTTTGGAGAAGTCACTAAAAGAATTACATTGTAGCTTGGAGAGCTTAACTGGTTTGCTCAGTATGAACTCATTGAAACTTATTAAGAATTATTATATATATATAATTTTAGATTACTAATACAACCGAGAGCAGGAAGCACTTCTTTAACCCAAGAATTGTTACAGAATGGAGCTAGTCAGTCATCCAGTCATTGAAGCTCATAGCTTTTTGCTTCACTTAGCAACTAAATACCAGGTGGGCTAGATTGGCTAAATGACTTGCTCTCAATTGTAACTCCATCCATCTGTTCACTTTCTAACCACTTTATCCAATACAGAGTTGTGGGGGAGCCAGAGCCCATCCCAGTAACCAACGGGCGCAAGGCAGGATACACCCTGGATAGGATGCCAGTCCATCACAGGGCGCACACGGTCACAAACATGCACACACACCAGGGCCAATTTTCCAGGAAGCCAATTACATTAGCCCTATGTGTTTGGACAGTGGGTGGAAACCGGAGCACCTGAAGGAAACCCACATACACAACGGGAAAACATACACACAGATAGCACCCTAAGAACTGAACCCCAGCGCTGCAAGGCGTCAATGCTAACAACTGCCCCACCGTGCCGACCGCTTGCAACTCTTCATCTTCTATTTTGTATATGCATAATGATTAGATTATACGGGATATCAATACTATAGGTATTGACCATTATGTTCAAGTAACCTCCTATCTACGATGTCTGAGTGTATGCGCAAGTTTTACTCTGTACTTAACAGTATCCTGCTTTACTGTTGAATTTTAACATCATTGATTTACTCCCAGTTAAAACTAAGACACATTAGGTGCGTTCCTCCATCAGCCTAAAGCAGCAATCAGAGATGTAAAGCATAGCTCCTGTTGCTCTCTGATGAAAGTCACCTCCTGTGGAGTATGTGTTCTGGAACTGTGTGAATAATGCTTTATGTATGAGTCTAACACTTGAGCATTTAGCTCATATTAGGTTGGTTATTTTAAGAGTGAGTGGTTAGGGTGGGGCTGCGCGTTCATGAATGCTCAGTGTTACACCCAGAGAACAATAACTAATTATATTAAGAATAGGTTAGTCAGAATACTTCATTCATAAGTCAGAGACGTCTCATAAGGGGCTGAAGGGTAGGCGAATCTGTTCAACCCGAATTTAACAAGGTCCACATCTAGAAATGTGTTTTTTTGTTGAGCGATCGATACAGGAAACCGGTGCAAAATAGTTGATGTTAAGTATATTTTGAATGACACATTTTCTTGGTAATTGTTCGTGCTGTGTAGTCATTGTTCCCCTTTCAACACAGATAATTTATATTGTTTAATACTGTTGAATGACTTTCGAAACGATGTTTCTAATGTTAATACCTCACAATAAAATCAAAACTCGGCCAGCACGACCAATAAAAACGAAATCGCGTTTAAGAAACAAGGTCCTTTTTAAGAACAAGGTTGCCAGATACAAGACAATGTTCATCTATAGCCCGATTTTGTGTTAAGCTACTAATTGTAATATGAATGCCAACCCTGTGAGAAATCAAACGTTTCATTTTCGATTATTCCCGAATACTGTAAATGCATCTTCGCAGGCGTTCCCTTAACTACACGCAGCACCCGATCGCAGCTCTACGGAATTTGTGGAATGCCTGCCAGAATATACTAAGAGCTGCAGGCGGAGGGTGGGGGACTACTATGCAACACATTTCAGGACGTAGCAGTGTGTTTTGTGTGTTGCAGGAGGTTTCAAGATCACCGGCTTGCTTAAAGTAACCACGAGAGTGAAAAATAAGCTTCGCATACTGTGAAAAAAATTGTTCTGGGGGCAGATCGGTTTGTTTTTGGACGTTCCCTATCCAATATAACCGAGTGGTTTCGTCCTTCCCAGTAGGTGGATCTGTGCAGCAGGGAACTGAACCGAGATCAATGAACTCTGTTAAATAAACTGGTTGGGAAATCAAAGTTGAGGCAGATTCGTTATACACCGTAACAGAAACTGGGACGCTGCGTATTACAGTGGCAACTCCGTGTGATTACGACAAGGATTATTGGGTTCCGCATAATCCTTAACTCTATCTGGTATAGAGAGTAATTAAATAACTTTCTGCCGGGTTTACCTTTGGATACAAATAAATCAAACATCTGCGCAACGGGGACAACTCGAAATTAAGGGATGATCTTTGCAAATACAGCCAACCCAGTGAGGACGACATATCGTAAGCAGGTGGGCCTGAGATAAATGTTTAAGAATTATTATAATATACCTGCACACGCGTTCTTTAGGCTTGTTTTTAAGGTGTCGGCGGTTGTGTTTTTGTATCCGTGCTGTAAATTAGATCTTGTATCTAAACACGCACATTATCCCGAAACTCCGCAGCCATGGAGGTGATAAGTCAGATGTTGGCACTGGAGGGCAGATATTTACTGCTGCTGATAATATGTATCTCAATATGGGGGTCAGATATCAGTGATCTACAGTAAGTCATTCGAAATGTACACCAGAATGTGCCCGCTTTTGCAGTATTTTTAAAGCAGTTATAAATGCGAGCCAGGAAGGCATTTCTGTAGTTATTTTCATTAGGAAGCTGGTATAACAAATAATTCTGAAAGTACGGAAGTAGATTAGCCGGAGACACTGGGTAGCCTAACACCAATAAAGCCATTGTAATATCGACCAGGTCGTTAAGTTATTTTGGGATTTCCTGGTGAATGCCATTGAAAAACTATATTTCTATATATGTTTCCTAATAGGTATTATTGACCAGGACATGGAATCTATACTGTCGGTCGGTAAGTCTACTATAGCTTAGAGAGGGGAAAAGTTTATTGTAGTGGTCTGTACTGTATGTGTCAGCATCTTGCGGTACAGAACAGTCCTTTTACAAAGTGAGTATGGAGTGTGTGAGATACTGAACCACACAAGCTTTGCTGCTCAGCTGCTGTTTCTGTTTTTCATTCACCGATCTTGTTTGGAAAACAGAACTAGCTTAGGGCTTTAATAATTAGCTATATGAGCACTCCTAAGTGCACACACGTGTTGTTTCCAGAAATTTTCAGTCTATTGACAGAAACGCATCTGAATACAAATTAATACGTGGGCTAAATTCAGGTCACTGAAAGAAAATCGGTGACCTTGTCATAATATAATGAAAAGTGGCATAACAGAAAGAAGTCTGCTCTTATATTTGTCATTTGATTTTATTTCCTCTTCAAACATTTGAAATGTGTCATATTTTATAATTACTTCTGACAACTTTAAAGAAAAATGCTTTGTACTTCCTAAGTAATTTTCAATTTAAATTTTTTTAACTAGGACCAGATGTTTTAGAAGTTGAAATGTCAAGTCTTTTTTTTTTCTCGCTATTTTTTTTTGTCGAAGGCTGCCACAGTATGTAACACTTCAGGGGTCTTGCATGTTCATTTGCTTGCTGGCAAAGCTCTACGGGTGTTAGCAGTGAAATGAGAAAAAGCTCTCAGGGCGAGGCCTTTTACTGGAAGCACTGTGTGTTTGGAGTGCGGATATGGCTCTCGCTTCTGATCTGCAGCAGACTGATAAGATGTACTCTTTTCTGGCCTTAAACTTCTCAGACTTTAGGGGGCTTAATAGGTCAGCAGAACCAGGAAAACAAATAGGCTTTCAGTCCCTCAGAGGGTTTCGGAAACCATAAATGTGTGGGTACAAGAGGGATACAAAACTTAGGGCACCACTGGCATCTGCCTCAAAGGTTCCCTTTGTCCACATATAGCCATCAGCTAGCCAGACACTTCCTACAGAGTCGTCTGTCCACCAATGGGGTGGTCAGATGATTCACATTGGTTTCTCAGAAGGGATCCAGTTTGCAGTCTTAACAAATGATGTCATAAGATCTAAAACAGATACAGTGTGTTCTGTTCTTTTCAAAAGCAGCAGCCTACATTATGTGCCTAAGTTTAACACACATGAAAGAGTTTGGTCAAAGATAAATTATAACCTTATCATTTAGGGAAAAACAGGAACTTCCTTGCGTTTCTCTGCCTACCATAATTTAAATGATGATTATGATCTAATATTAAAACTGAAGGTGCATTATGAAATCCAAACCCTTAGAATGTGTCTGTGCTTCTTAAGCTAATTGTCAATTAAACTTAAATATATGCCTATTTGGCATAGGTTATATTGGAAGGAGATTCAGCTATCAAATAAATAAATCCAGTTAATAATTTAACTGATTTTTTTATTTGATCTTTTCCAAAAAAAAACATTCAATGTTTTGAGGTCTTTCTTGATGTACTGTAGTCCTGAAAAACTGTTTATCATATTCTTTGTTTGCAAAACCAAGGAAAACAAGTTTATTGTGCACATTACCTGGATATCAAGAATAAGAAATTGAATTTTTCAAACTAACATGTTAAAATTACTAGAAAAAGACTTATGTGTTATTTATACATTAATATACTGTATGTATGAATGCTGGAAAGGACAATGATTTTTGTTGCTGAATATTGTCATCAAAATGCGTTGTTCTTTTTTCCTTTTTCTGTTTGTGTGTGGTATTGTTTAATTCAGAATAAGCAAAACACAACAAAATGAATTACAAATGTACATACAGGAAAGTTGTGTTTTCTGTAAGAACCTCTAATCAATGGCACTGTTTGCAGGAGAGGTTGAAGACTGAATTTCACCCTCCTTTTCTCCCTGTCACTAAAGATCATGTTTTGGATTTGTTTTAGAACTTCATGCCAATGGTTTTCAATCAACTCGCACTGTTATTGGAGACATGTCACACTTGACCTTTTATCTCTTTCGCAGCTGTTCAAAGTTTGAATCACACATGTTCATTGAGTTGTTGGGGACTGTAATATATGACCTTATTTAGGTCTTCATTGACGGATGAGCCTTTTGTGTCAGGGGTTTAATTAAATAATATTTCCAGATTCTGACCATGTTAGGTGAGCAATGCGTAACTGTTATGGAATTTAGAAAAAAATAAATTTGATTGCTTATGTGTCAAAATTCAAAATGTATTTTTGCACAAACCAATTTATAGCACTTCCTCCGATTTTGAAGGACTCATGATTCTGATTAAAGATGATTAATTCATTTAGGGGTCTTATTCCAAGTTACATCAGTTAATGAAGACATTCGGCAGTGCAAGTGGGTCTTGGGATAGTGGTAAATCAATCAAGAAGGAGAGAGAAGTCTGTTTTTTTTCCTTCCAGTTATCTTTTAGTATATCGCTTTTTTTGACTGCATAAGTGAAACTAATGAGAAAACAACATAAGAGTGGCTGCACAGTCTGACTTTATTGCCATTGAATTGTTCATTTAGCTTGGATAGACCAGGTCTGTGTTTTTTGTATGTGAAGATTGTGATCATGCTTGCAGCTCACGCTGATGTGTAAATGTCAATTACTGTGCATTGAGCTCTCTATGTTCTTAAATGATTTCTATCCATCCGTTATCAGAAAGCCTCTTGTCCTAGTGAGGGTTGTGACAGCCCTGATCCGAATCTAGAAACCTGCTTTGCAAGGTGGGACTGAGAACCCCTGTTTGCTCTTGCACTGATCACGACACCCGTCTGTTGCAAGGCCGTGTAAAAACGTTTCTTTTGGGACATAAGCGCATTAAATCTAGCCAGCCTGTCCCTTAAAAGTGAGAGTAAATGTGTGCAAATAGAGAGCACCATGCAAGATCCACACAGAATCATTACCTTTTAGTCCAGTATTTGATCTAGAGTATAACCACTTGGGTATGGTACATTTATTAAAAACCCTTATGTATATCCTTATGGATTCAAGACCCTTGTGTTATGATGTAGGTTGCTGTTATTAACCCCATTTTGTTTTAAACCTCTCAAATTGAGTATTTTTTAAGCTGCTTTCAAAGTAGTTTTTTGGTTTATATGCTGATTTTTTATTCATTGCTGTATTACAGTCAAAATGGTGGGTTTGCGTGATGGCTTGGTGATGGTGGCAGAGCTCCTGTGTCATGTTTGATTCTGGCCTTTTGGCTCCTGTTTGTGTGGTGTTTGCACATTGTCCCTGTGCTTGAGGGGAGGAGTCGCAGTATTCTCCAGCTTCCCAAAGACTTGCAGGTTAGGTTTGCCTGACTATTCTGAATTGTCCTCAGGGCTTTGTCCTCATGAGGAAGGTGACGGGGCTTTCCTCCGGTTTAATTTAGTACAGTTTACCCTGGAGTGAAGTGACTTTGTTTCTTCTTTTCCATAGTTCTGGTTTGGAAGTAAAATATAGTAGATGTTTATGGTATTTCTGACATTGTTTTGTATATTTTTATATTTGGTTTTGAGTCAGTCGCACTTCCATATAATGAATCTTGGTCTTTTAGTGTTTAGTCTGAAATTGCATGGCACACTCCCAAGTTTATACCAGTCAGGAAATGTTTTTGGAACCTCAAATATTTTCTAACTCCTTCTTCAGAGCTCTGATCAATGAGAATTTACTTTAAGCTGAAAAATGGCTACCTTTAAAAGTTTACCTTGAGAGAAGAAAACTCAGAAACGACTTTTAAGCTGTGTGTGAAATTCTTGAGTTGCTATCAGAGTTAACATTGTATCTCACAGTAGGTTTAAGACAGAGAGAAGCATAACAGAATTTGGAAGTCTCCAGTACTGCATTTGCTTTGTTTGTAAATTTAACACTTAACCTGAGTTGTACCTTAGCACACAACCCAGTGGGGTCAATTTGATCCATCTCATTTGTACTGAATAATCAATCCAGTTCACTTTTGTAAGCCTCGGTTACATGCAGATTTTGTAGGTCTGAGACATTTGCTTTATAAAGAGATCTGAATTTATGTGGATTCTGTAAGAGTGTTTTTCAAACTGGTGAGTGCTAAGTAAGAAAGACATCACACTTGAAAATGCCTTTCCATTTTAGATGCTCTTTTCTAGATCATCTTTCTGTTTTCCTGCTTCATTTGTAAGCCAGTTAGAAGACCATATTTTTGTGTTTTTTTTTGCTGTACTCTTTCAAAATCAAATACAAATAAAATCAAATATGGATAAAAGTAAGTTACTGCTCTGCTGTTTCACACATTCACATAACTTTTATTGCTTTAGTCTTTGTTAATGTAAGGAAAGTGGAGATTGTTTTAAATGCCAAACAAATCTTGCACTTTCTGCTACGGTTCTTATCAAGCCATAAACTAAATCTTTGCGATCATAATATCCATTGATTTTTTTTGATTACTTCTTCCAACTCGGGGGGCGTGGGGGAGCCAGAGCCTATCCTGGCAAGCAGTGGACACAAGGCAGGGTACATCCTGGATGGGACACCAGTCCATTGCAGGGTGCGCACACACGCACACACACACACCAGGGTGAATTTTCCCTGAAACCAGTTTGTCTTTGGACTGTGGAAGGAAACTGGAGCACCTGTTGGAAACCCATGCAAACAGGGAGAACATCCAAACTCCGTACAGAGAGCCCCTCTAGGTCTGTAATTGAACCCAGGCCCCCAGCACCACGAGGCAGCTGTGCTAACCACTGCGCCACCATGCCGCCCATGAGCATGATATCACGTAACCCTAAGTACAGTGTATTAAAAGATTCATCATTTTTAGAGATGCTGTAACCATCCATCATATGGATGAGCTTCTCTCCACATGCTTTTGGCTTCCATCAAACTCTTGGTTATAGAGATTTCCTGAGTCTCGGTTTTCAAAGAGTTTTTGAAGTTTTGAATCCTAAGTAATAACCTATTGGGTCTCGATGCTGTTAATATTGGCATTTATTGCAAATCTCGCCAAAAGCAGTTCTCTTAAAAGAGAATACCAGATGTACTTGTGCTCTTTTATGAATGAGTAAAAGGAAGGAAATGGTATACCAATGTGGGCTGATCTATGGCTTGCTTAAAACAAGTCGAGGGCGTTTTAGCTGAGCTTTGCCTCACTTTAAGGTTCAGGTCATGGTTTTTTTTTCCCTGTTTGGAAATTATTGACAAAGTTTGGAACATTAACTTCATTAAAAAAACACCGTGGCAAAACATATTATGAAAAACATTTTATACATTTAAATTACATATCTTACATTTGTATGAATCAATTTTAATAAATGCAATTTTTGAAAATGAATTATTTACTGCCCTACGATTGGCAAAATTCAATTTCTTGAAAAAAAATAGAGGGGTAGTGTATGTGAACTAATCTATTTTACATGTTCTAACAAATATCAGTACTACATATTGGGTCTCACAGATGTATTACATTCAGCTGGATTCAATAGATAGCACAGGCTATGCATTGAATAACCCAAGCAGGATCATATTAGTCTTGCCTCCTTTCATATAAAATCCACTATATGACTATTTCATCCGTGAAGAACACCATGTTTACAACTCAAGGGAACAGAATACCACCCAGACACCCTTGAAATTTATTCTTCTTTAAAACTTAATACAGGGTTATCTGTTTTTTTTTGCAAGATTTGAATATGCTGGCAAAAGGTTATGCATGTCACAAAAATAACATCCCATGGCATTAAACAAAGACTACGGTAATCCAGGATCTGAAGCAGCAAACATTTCAAAAACACAAGGTTAACTTTGTTTTAGTACTGGTGATGGCATGTGAGCTTTAGAAGCTGATCTTAAAGTTGGACTGCCTCCAATTGAAGATTGCCAAACTCTGTCACCACTCTGTGCTTCGCATTCCATGAACTTCCCCTGCTGTGTTCTTAAGAGTGATCTGAGCCTTGGGTAAAAGATTTAGGTAACAAGTTTTAAACATAATCATATTTTTCAGTTCAAACTGAACTAAAGCAATTGCTCAATTATTCAACATTTGTTTCCTTACAGTTTCTAGAATATGCTGGGTTTACCCTCAAAGCTTTTTTTTTGTTAGACATTTGTTTTTTATAGTAGTTCAGGTGGGTAGCTGCGTCAGCATGTGTATGCAAAGGAACAAGTAATAGGTTTATTCCATGCTGAAAATACAACGTTTCGGCTGTGAAGACTTCTTCAGGTGTGAGAAAGACAGGGCAGACGGCAAAGATTAAATAGCACAGAAGAACAAAAGTTGGGAGAGGGGAGGGGGGGAGAGGCAAAGAGGTCACTCAGGAAGTGCGAATTTGTTTTTTTATGTAATAGAAGATGTCATTGCTAGTCAAGATCATGCGATAAATGACATATACATCTGGTACCTTCTTTAGAAGCACACAGCAAAAGATTGCATTACGTCTTGAGCTGTGGTTGATGAAGTACACGTCTAAATATATATTTCTTTCCAAGAGATGATCATGTGACAGATTAGACTACGTTTTTCAGACATTCCAGCCCACGGTTATTACGCGGAAGATGTAAAACATTACAATTAAAATGAAGATTTTTTTTATAAGTTAGTTTGTTTACAGTTGAGTTTGGAAGTTAGATTGAATATATGGAATGAATTCTCTTCTTATAATGCATCTTAAATTTGATTACACGTAACTATTGCAAAGGAGGAAATGGGTTTATTTTTATCCGTGTGGTTTGCTTAAAGAAAAGAAGCAATTGAAAGTTTCACTGCACTTGCATCTGAGTCAGCACTGGCTTTGGGCTTATTGTTTGATGAGATCTATGTCCTTGTATATAGTCGGACTCTCAAAACCTTGTTTTTATGATGCATTGCATTTTGATGTCAGTCTTGAAATTTGCCTTTGTAATTTGGCATCAGCACTTCTTGGCAGTTGTTGATTTTACGTGTGAGTGATTCCCTCCTGTAAGTGCCATAAGGCAGTAAGTTGCACTGCATGGGAAATCGAACTTGACTTGTTAGCTCAGCAGTCACTGGAAGGTGTGAGGATTGCCATGTCACACAGTCTTTGAGTGTCACATTGGTGTTGCAGCTCTGTTTCCCTTTTGAATTCCAGTGTGCTCTCTAGCAAATGCTGAATACCATGATATCCGTGCATTGCATTAACACACAGACTGTTTTTAGTAAAGTCTTCCGCGTCCATGACCAATAAGGTCAGTATAGGAGGTATCAGTGGATCAGCAGTTTTCACTTACAACATCCACGAGTTGTATACAACACTAGCCTTTTTGCTCAATTGACCCATGATCCAGAGGTCAATGTCGCTAATATTTTCTTTCTCTCCCTCTGCAGCAACCTGTTGCTCCCTCTTCGCACCCTATGGCGCCACCCAGTCCCAGTACTAACAGCAGCACCAACAACAGTAGTAGCAGCAGCAGTGCAGGATGGGAGCAGCTCAGCAAAACCAATCTTTATATTCGAGGACTGCCTCCAGCAACAACAGATCAGGACCTGGTCAAACTCTGCCAACCGTGAGTTGACTTAGCTTCTCCTAAAACTATATGAGCAAGAAGAAATAAAGACCACTGCAGCATGAATGCTGGAAAGTTCATTTGCTTTTCCTGTCCATAGGTCCAGTCCTAATCTAGACATCTAATGGATCATATGTGATGACATGTTTAGAGTATGATACTGCTATATATATATACATAGGACATTTGCCCGCATTTTTTTACAGACAACGAAGCTGCCTAGCTTGGGTTTCATATAATATATATACATCTCTGCATGTAGAGTTAAGGATTGAAGTAAATGATGGTGTCATGCCTGGTACTGGAAAATCTGATGGCATTACATTTTAATTTAAAATGACAAATGATATGTTGGTAGCAGCAAGGACAAACTAGAACCTAATAAAAACTGGCAGTTCTGGCATTGATGCTGGGTTTTGTTATGTGTTTGTTCTTCCAGAACTGCTTGCTATAAGTATTGGATGCAGGCTGGCTGCTGCTAAAGCTTCTTGTGCTACTGTATACCAGTCTAGTATAAAAGGACCACTAAGGTGACTTTGAAATCTCATTTTCCCCTCATGAAATCCCCCCCATGCACAATGTGAAGCTGACTTTGCAGCACATTCGCTCTTCTAGAATCTGCTGTCGCATCCTTATTGTGTGTGAGGTGTCTTTGTCTGGAGCACACAGCTCTGTAGGCAAATAGATTCCCTTTGTCTTTTTAGGTAAGCTCATAGCAGATACAGCAGTTGTAGCTGTATGAACCTTTTCAATTGGGTAATTAGTTAAGTTACCTAAATCGACGTTTTGTATGAAAATCCTGGAAGAAATGTTAGACTATGTATTGCAGTAGTAAGGGTATTTTTAGTTTGCATCACCTGTATCATTCACAACATCGATCTGCACTGAATTAAATTTTGTCTGAACAAAAATGTATGGCTGTTAAATTTTAGTGCTCTGTAGTTGTGTAGTTGAGCACTGTACAGTAATTCAGATAGGTGTACAAAAAGGTATTTGCAACTAAAAAAAATCCAACAAATACCTACAGTATGACATCAAAATGAAAACATTTCTTCATTTTACACTACCCCTGTATCAAATATAACAAAATAACTAAATTTCAATACAACTATTTTAAGTTTATTTTCAACAGCAAATATGGTGAGAAACTGAAGTAACTTTGCTTTGGGGCCTCAGAGAGATTATATTTAATGGAATAGTAATTTATATTGTAGATTTATTGTTGGGTTTGGTTGGCTGACACCCTCATCTAGGGAGACTTAGTTTATGAAGTTTTATATTGACTAACTAGAAAGCAAAATATAGATGTCATTACAAGCAAGTACAATAAAATGAATTCAGTTATGGAATGGCAATAAAATTATAATGCTCAATGAGACTGGATAGTGCAATGCTTGCAATCTAAAACAGAATAAATCAGGCATCTGTAATGAAAAGCCTAGCCATTCTTTTGGGGGAGAACTATGCATGTTCTGTATGGCAGTACATTGAGTTTATGTAACTTAGGTTTAATTAACTTGCTCAACCGAAGTGCAGTTGGAGAACAGCATGAATTCTGTCCTTTTTTTTGTCCAATGGATGACAAACAAATCTCAGATTCTTTTTCCAGCATTATGAATATTTGTAGTAGGCCACTATGACTACAATTTCCCAACTGGTGGCACTCAATTGGCAGAGCATGGCTTGGATAGGGTATGTTAAGGGCTCTCAGCTTTTCAGCACACAGCGGCTCCTCAAACCTGCCAGCTACCCATGGGTTAGTGGTGACTTTAGTGACGGACACACTGCTCTTCCAGTTAGCACTAACTTTCCTGTTGACACTGCAGAGCTTGTAGTGTGATAAATGAAGATGGCAACACAGGAGGATGTTAGAGGAGCATGTTCACATGTCTCATTCTCTCATTGCTAGAGAGCTGAGCCTTAAAATCATTGCCCATTGGAAATTTTATTGGTATGTAATATTTACTTATTCCAAAATTAAAATCAACAGACAAGCTTACCACTTAATATGCAAATCCCATTCTATGTACCTTGAATAAAAACGATTAGGAACTTTAAGCCATTTGGGTAGGTAAGTTTTATGGAGTATGCTATATCATTTATTTAAAGAATTGGATAGATGTGTAGATATAAATATTGGGTTGTCCTCTCATTGTACATTGTAAATTTTAAAATTACTTTAGACATTTAATTGCATATCCTTGATAATCAGTGATCTAGTGATCAGTGTTTTTTTTCATATTTTCATTTTTCGAATATGTTTAATGTGTGGGAATAACAAGCTGAGCCACAGTAGTGTTAAAAGAGCTGTTGCCTGCCTAAAGATCTAGAACGAAAGACTATATACAAAGTGCACACATCAGCTCTGTGTGCTTTACAAAAATGCCCCCTGCTGTGTTTTGCAAGGGTAACTGTACCATTCATTAACAAAACGTTCCCAGAACCTAATCAAAGGGAGTCTGGAGTGCAAGTGTAAATACAACTATTTTGAAAGACTGGTATACTTTCCAAACTGTTAGAGTGGGCAGTCATTCTGTGTGCTGCAGAGGAATAAGCAGAGGTTAATTCCATGCTGAAAAGCAGAAAGAGAAAACAATAAAATGTGTAATTAACTTCTACTCTAGCTAGGCTGACTAATCCTTTAGGAGTACCCATATTTCACGATTTTGTTTTCCCACCCCAGCTAGGGAATATTAATCAGTTAATTATTAAAAGATCAAAGCCTGTTGCTGTCATCTGCCAGTTAATTGTTAATCAATTAAAACACCTTGCTTTGAATAAACACAAAACATTAATCATGCATACAGTAAAAGGAGGCATTCATTGTTTTAACCATCATGGTTACATTTTGTCTGAAGTGATGATGGTTAAATCTTGTCCCTTTTTTCCCCCCCAAGTTCAAGCACCCAGTATAGCCAAGGATTACAAAGAGCAGATTGTTTCTGGTGTGACACATTCCATGCATGATGATTTTGAAGGCAGCTTGGATTTAAAAAAAAGCCAAGCCAACTGATAACAGATTCACACATTATTGACTTTGCAAGCCAGTGTAAACACAGCAAAGGATAAAAAGCATTGTGGGCATATTTGATTAGCACCCATATTTTGCAATCTATATGTGCTTTATCTCCATCTCAATATTGCAGTATCTCAATCTGTACAATTTACTAAATGAGTTCCTTTCACAATTGTATAATATTTATGCTTATGAATCTTGAGAATGGCAAAGTATTTGCAGTGTATTTCAAGGTTTGCTAGGTGTCTTGAAAGCACTAGCATCTAAAGAGCAGGCAGAAGCTGTTGAATTGGTCCAGTTAAGCTAATAAAGAGCTGATGTAGGGTGTTGAACTAAACAGAACTGAAAACCTGCTGATATGCTGGTCCTCCATTATATGAGTCGTACACTGTAAAAGCAGTGAATGAGACCTGAAATGTGTTTCACTGTTAATGGGACTATATAACTTAAAAGACAAATAAGACTAATTAATTAATAATATTGATGCTGTGGCTTTATATTGGATACTATGATTATTTTGAAATGCACGTAAAATGTGAAAATCCCAGTAATCTTACTTGCTTTGGAGTTTGGCAAATATTACAAAACAGACTTGTAATTTATAACAGTTTACAAAAAAAGTATAAGAACTACCAGACATTTGATAATGAAATGCATTTTGCAAGTACATGAAATAAGTATGACCTTTTTTGCCCGGACTAGCCTCTGGCTTTGCAGAATTGCTTTCTGATGGCCTACACATAGACATTCAATCTGATTAGCGACAGAAAAGCAGTGGCTTTCAGAAGCTCTAAAGTAACAGTATTCCCACTACAATTGCATTCAGAAACTGGCTTTCCACTGCACAATGTAACCTGCTTATATAATTATCGGATTCTTCAGTGGTCTGCATTAACTAACATACCCCTCTTTTTATCATTAAAGTGATAATCAAAATAGGTCGTTTGTTTAGAATGCAAATGTTAAAAATCCATTTTTTTTCCATTTTAGGTAGTGTTTTCCTCTGCTGTCTGTGTACTAACTTACAGGTGATGGCTGTCTTGCAGTAAGCTGTTAATGGTCTAAACAAACTGTAATTTCAAATATAATGTTAATTTCATGAAACTATTCAAATATTACTGGAGTTTTCTCATGTGGTCTGTCTCATTGCTTTGTAGGGTTTTCCAATTTTACGGTGGTAAAATGGCATTTAGAAAAGCACTCTTGCAACTGTGTTTATGGGCGCCTTCAAAGTCTACCATTTATTTAGATTTCTGATTCAGATCATGGCCAAATCCAGAAGATGGGCTGTGTTCCAAAATCATTACTTTTCCTTAAACAGCCCTTCAAGGAATACCATCAGGTATTGCTGTTGAAGATATAGTGAGAGCGTATCAGTTGTATTTAAATGCTAGTTCTTTCAATCATGTAATATGTTATTTTGTTTGTGTTTTAATGGGATGCCTTGTCGGCGAACTTCATCTTCATTTTCTGAACATATGAAAAGAGTCCATTGATCATGTTTGCGTCTATAATGTGGAAATACTTTGCTTTCTCCATTAAGTAAACTTTTTTTAATGTGGTGTTTCCTTTGAATACTACCTTTACCACAGAGGTAGTGAAATGCTTCTGAGCCAAACTGACATACAATCACATTATATGCGATTATTTTTTTGTTGGTGCTGCCCTGTGAGAGATTGTGGAGTGCCCAGAATCAAGTGGATGCTTCACCCCGTTTTATAATTCAATTCCACTATTTGCCGTTCAGGTCAGAATATCCTCTAATGGTGTCCACGGAAATCAATAACCATGCAGCAAATAGTAACAAGAGCCCTGATCGGCAACCGTAATCCGATAAGGTTTGAAAAGGAAAGGTGGGTGAAATGAGAAGCCATTGTTCACCCGCTGGGTCTTGCAGAAATGACATTGTATCTGATTCGGACTCTTGCACTAGTCCGTCTGGCTACAGTAAGTTAATTCATTTGTAATAGAATTTCAGCACTACCTAATGGTTTTGCTGTGTACCAGCAACCTAGTTTCTTGTCTCTTGCAAAGAAATGTCAAAAATTAATTTTCCCTATTTCCCTTTCTTATGTGAAGTTGAGTAATACATACGGTTTTCCAAAAGATTAAAAATGTTAATTATGGAGGACCGATATTTGTTGAAAGGATTATTTAAGATGGTTTCCAGACCCATTTTATCTAACTTTAAGATCATCATTTTGAAGCGAATTACAGAGCAAGCCTTTTATATTGTGGATGAGTTACTGTATCTAAGGTGGTCTCACAAAAGGCCAGAAAAATCTGTAACTCACTTTTCTCATTTTGTTATTTACTAAGCAAAAAAGACCTGATTTTAACACTGTAGTGAAAACTATTCAAAAGGTGTGTTCCACTGTTGTCTGAAACAGTACCTTGGTAATTTTATTTTTCCATGTTAAGAGACTCCTTACATAAATGTTTTTACCCCAAGATTTAAAGATAAGCAACAACAATTTCCATCTTTGTTTCACACTGAAGGATTAATTAATATTCATAGTCTTATACATGTCACAGTTTCATGTGACATTGTAAATAGACTAGCTTGAATACAAAATTGCTATGTAGTTTGAATGACTGTGGTTCACTGAATCAGTGGAATTTTCTACAAGGTTCAAAGCTAAGACTAGACAATAGAATAAAAGAGATTAGTCTGCTGCTGTTTTGTATACCTTGGTTTGAAGTGAAGACTACTACTGTACATGATAAATTTATCCTCTTTTCTATTTGTAGCCTATAGTCTGTTTCCAGTTTCTAAATCATTTGATTAAACTATATTTTGTAAATATATGAAAAATCCGTCTGTTGGCTTGAAACATCATAAATGCAGAAAACGCAGTATTACAAATCTTTTTTCTGTTCAATTTTGATTTTTCTAGTTTGAAAAGTTTAAGAACGTAAGTGGTAAGACACACAGGAGAAGGCCATTTGGTCCATCTGTCTTATTTGGTGTGTGTATTTATTATAAAACCATTTTTTGCACAGTTAAAAAGACTCATGACAGAGAGGCTAAAGGCATTGAGACCTTGTGAGAATTGCATAAAGCTGAGGGTCTTGGGTCAGTATCAGACTCTTATTAATATTCAACTCATGGTTTACTTCCTGTTCCAGGTCAAGGGTCAGTCTCTCTTTTGAGCTTGTATAGCAGTGCTTTGTTTGTAGTTTCTTTAATCTTTGTTGGCAGACTCTTTAATCTCCATAAAACCTGTTTTGCCAAAGGGGTTTCTTGGATTCTTGGATGTTGAGTAGTAATGAAAAACGTATGTGTAATATATAATTGAATGTGACTTTTTGGTGTTGGGTATTCAGTATGACTGTCTTAGAAAGTGAGGGACAGGTATATTTGTGTACTGATTGTATGCCTGGTGAGCGTTTTGTTGTCATAAGATGAATGATTAAGAAATTCAAAATTACCTTAGATTTCTGAGAGTCAATATTAAGCAGATTTTACAGGTTTTATAAATATCGAGTATCAGTACAGCTTTGGAAATGGCAGTGAAATGCCATGAAGATCTTTGCTTCGGAGTTTTATCACTTAATGTGCAGTGGAGCTAATGACAAATTTTCTTTTTATTTTATAACTAGTAGCCTTGTACAATATACCCAACAATGTCCATGATTTTCTATTATGCATTTCTTGCTAAAAGTGATATTGGTGATGAGCCTGGTAACATATTTAAGAGTTTTTTTACTTAGAAATTTCCAGAAGGTGCACAAATCACCGCACATTTTGAAGTTACTTTGACAGCTTCTAATAGCCATATAACATTTTTACTATTTAAAATTAGCTATTTTTTGGACAAAATGATTTAATCCTAAAACAACTGCCTCTTCAATCCAAGTAAAAGAGAACTTCTTTTATCTTCTTAAGAACATAAGAACACTCACAAACAATAAAATGCTTTTTGGTCCATCTAGTCCATTTGGTAGTTAGTAGTTAATTGGTCTGATTGGTCTCATCCAGCTATGTCTTGGAAGAAGCTAAACTATCGGGTTTGGTGGACAGCTTATTCCTGACTCCCACAATTTTGACTTCTTCAATATAGTCTTTTTTGCTATAAAGAAAGGAGAATGATTTATTAAATTTCATTTTCTCAATATATGTAATGGGTGTAATGCATTACATCACTGCTCTATAGTACTTACCAAAAAAACATTTGAAAATAAAAGCACTGAGATATTTTGAGTAGTCCAGTTGAAATATAGGCCTATATATTGGAAACTAGTTCAGGTGGGTAGCTGCATCAGCATGCATAGGCTGCAAAGGAACCAGTAGTAGGTTTATTCTATACTGAAAAGAGGAGAAAGGAAACTTTTCTCCTCTTTTCAGCATGGAATAAACCTACTCCTTGCTCCTATATATTAGTAAGACATACAGACTATTGTGCACACACACCAGAAATACATGTATAAACGGTCAGCTAGAGTAACCACAGTTGCAGTCACTTAACATAAAAGTTCTGTAATTGAGATGTAATTATTGTTTTGGATTAAATAAGTTAAATTTATATTTAAGGGTAATTTTTTTTCTGTCATTGCTGTTACTTTAGTAGTAGTTAAAGTTACTTTAACTAGTAGTTAAAGTGGTCAAGCTGAATAATTCTCTAGTTTTATTTGTAAATCTATATACTTACAGTGGACTACATTTTTAGAATTAAAGTAAGAGTTAAAACATTTTAATTTTGTGCAAGGCCATTGCGTATGAAACAATCCACCAACATTCAGTCTTAACACGAAATTAATCTTTTAGAATGGATAAATAGAAAAGTAAGAGCTGGAAAGGAGTGTAGTGTAACATGTTACCATTTAGACTTCTCCACAATCATAAGAGTCATTTATATCCTCATTATGTTATTCCTTATGCCTAGTCTTCGAATGCTGTAAATCCTGTTATTAGAATGTTCTGTGAGGCCTGATTTTCGTTTGCATGTTCTGGTACTTAGCCACTCAGAAACTGCTCCTGAAGCGACTTTTCAAAATTCATGAGGAAGTGTGCACAATACATTAAAATCTGCTAGATTGCTTTCCCCCTACAGTGATTGTTTTTCTTCAGGTTTGCAAAGTTTAAGCAGAAAGAATGTAACAGGCGCACTGCAGAAAGAAAATAAAGGAAAACTAAGAGGCCATTTAAATTAGCTTAGTATTAGATCCACCTTTGTGGTACTAGCATTGCTGTCCAACACAGTGTGGTGTAATTGATTGCTGTATCTTTAATAACAGCACCACTTCTCACAGTGGCGTTGTATCTCAGGAAATGACGCACTTTCTGGTTCCAAGAAACAATATTGTTGACTTAAAATTGTACACATTTCCAGATATTTGCACTCCCAAGTAACTAATTTCCGTTAAGAAAGTAATTGCCTGTGAGTGCAAGTAAGTTTATCATACTGTTGTTTCTTTTGGTAGTAATGATTTATTACAATGTGGTACTTCACAGTGAGTTTAATTTAGCACTACACATGGATAACTGGTCAAGGTAACAGTGAAAAAGCCCTTCATATTCTTCTCTTACTACTTTCTTGTGCAGTATGTTGAATTAGATTAAAATGCAGTCTTTAACTTCAGTTTTAACAATTAGCATTTGATTTTTTTTAGCTTTTTAATCCTTAAAAATTAGAAAATAAGCACATTCATGTTACAGGATTACCTAAGGGTTTGGATAGTTATGGCCAGTTCTAATTTCCAAGTTACTCTTTCCTGTCTACATTAAATAGCTTTTCTTCTGGACCGTAAATGCTGAGAAGAAATTTTGAATCTTTATGCTGTTGACTTGAACCATATTTATTACATTTAACTATCACCTAGAAGAACATGTTCATAAATATGAATGTGGCTGTCAATCTGTTTTTTGTCATGTGGGTGACAGTTACCCTTGGTGGCTCTGCTTTGTCTGTAAAGAAAACACATCCAGATTTTTTTAGAAAATTACATTGTCTGATTTTCTTTAAAAAGGAAGTTGCACAATGAAGACTCATATTTTGAAAGCACTTGTATCCAAGTGGAAATTGCTTACTATTGCACCCCAATGCTTTATACATGAAGTCATGGATTCTTGAGCTGAGCGCCTCTTTCACTGTAAATTGACTGCAGTGAGACTTTTAATCCATATAAAAATCTTTTCTTCTTTCGCAGGTATGGCAAAATTGTATCCACAAAAGCTATTCTGGATAAGACTACAAACAAATGCAAAGGTATGGTCTTATTTTTTCTATGAAACACTTGGCTTCCCGCAAATACATATAGTCTTTTTAGCCTATGTTCAATTCTCACTTTCAATAATGACTATGAGTAGAGGTTTGTGCACTTTAAACTTCATTCTGACAAGGCACTGCTCAATATCCTGTCCCAGCCCCCACTACAATGAATGGAACATTTTTCACCTTTACTCCAGCTTCCTCTTTCTCACCCATGTTTGAAAAAATCTGGGACTGGCATCTTACCCATCTTCACTTATAGCACTGCTAGGTGAAAGTTGCCAAGTCAAGTTGTTCTTCTAATAGTTGATTGTCAGTTGTGTACTATGTCAGCTATTGGAGGAATCCCAGGTTCAGATCTGTTTACAGTCTCTTCTGGATACTCTTGATGTCGGCAGCTATTTTTGAGGAAACCAGACCCAGAAGCAGCTTTTTTTCCCACAACACTTTTATATGAAACACTTTTTTTATTCTACACTTGTATGCTTTTGAGAATATCTACACGGTGCAGACCATATTACCAAATCAGTTTAAAGAAATATCACAATAAGGTAATGTTAAAAAGATTATTTTTAAATAAAGTTCATGATGCTAACAACTCATAGTTAAAGCTGTTGTTAGATAATTTATTAAATAAATTGGAACATGGCTACAAAATGTTATTTCGGTAGTTGGTACAACTTTGTGATTTTTATGCTTGTTAAACCTTCCTTGGCCTTCCTAAATAGCTCATGAATATATGACAGGGTCATTATCAGGGTTGAACATCATTCTTTGCATATGTATCCATCTTCAATTCGAAGTAAATGAGATGGTGATGGTATTTTACCCCCTGTCATTTCCCCTTAATAAATGCTCCTTACAGGGTGATGGGAAATGCAAATATTTGTAATTTGAAAGGCATGTAAGTATGATGGTTTGTTGTAAAACAGCATCACAGCAACATCATCTCCACTCTGAACAAATGGGAGGAGTTTTTTCTTCTGAGAAAAACAGCTGGAGAAAAAGCATAAGGTATCTTTTTTTTAAAAAAATGCCAGATACTGTTTAAGTTGCACTTTCATAGAAGGGCATTGGAGGTTTGCAAGACTGGCAGATGGCCCATGCTGAGTACAACGCCCAGGCTGCCACTTTGACTTGAGTAAAGCTGACATGCGCAGCGTTGGCTGGCACCGGGTCCATTTTTTTTGTAGGAGAAATGAAATGAGAAAAGAGCTTTGTCCTTGCCTGAGAAGGCCAAAGCTGCTAAGAGCTGGCCATCACTGCATAACGCAAATCTGCAAGGATTACATGTTCTGTAAATGGCTGCTTTAGTGTGTGTTAAAGTGGCATAGTAGTACTTGATTGCTTTTTTTAACTGAGCTATACGTGCCTGATTTTATTAACCTAGGTGCCAAGGGCAGAGGAAATCTGCAGTCATTGTGCCAGTTCTGGAGGGAGTGTCTTGAGCCAAGAGAGATTTTAAGCAAACTTGGCACCCAGCACAAGTGACATGTAGTGAAATGAGTTTGTGCTAAACCAATCACTGCACAATGGGTGTTGACAATCATTGGCCCTTTGAGCTACTACATACCCTTTGGGGGGGCTTCAACTGTAGCATCTCAGTGTTGAGGAATTGGAGGAGAGAAAAAAAGCTGGTGTTGACACTGAATTGGCTACAGCACTATTAGCACGATGCCTTCTGCATCCTGTGTCAGTGTTATGCAGCACCATCTTTGTTGCAATGGTGTTTAGCCCATATGACTTTGCAGTGTCCTCACATTGCAAGAACGTAGAAAAGTCTTCTAATAAGAAGGATCTGTTTGACCCATCTTGCTCGTTGGTAGCTAAGTGAATCTAAAATTTCATCCAGCCATTATGTAAAGGCCTCAAACACCACATTTGTTGAACACAGTATTCCACTTCAAACATCAAAACATTATTATTAAACATCCTGAAGACTTCAGGCATAAAACTTAGTAAACATTTTGCCTATAATGAGTACATACTACAGTTGTTTGTTTCATATAGATAAGATTAGGTATTACAATTAAGATATAATGGAGGTTACACATCATTGCCTCATAGAAACAAGTAACACATGTACTTCCAGTGTTCTTGCTATTAGCAGTATTTCTGTTGATTGGATTCATGTAAATATAAAATATTCATTGAGAATCAAGTAAAATATAGTTAGATCACTCAGTCGTCATGTTTAAATTTGAAAGTAATTGTCTGTTATTTACAGTGCATACCAGGTTTATTCCTGATGAAATAGGACTTAAAAATATTATGTCCAATAAATTGGATTGTTTTGCTTAGGAAAACCTGCAAATGTTGTAGTATCATCTTAATAGTGTTGCGCAGAAGAACATGAAATTTGTCAAGCATAATTTAAGTCCAGAAAACGCGAGGGGAAATTTTTCACACCTCTGTAGGTCGTATTTTGTAAGTCCTCCTCTGGCACAGATGACACTGACAAGATGCCTCTTGTAGTGTTATGAGGTTCTGGCATATCAGTGGGGGAACTATTTCATTGGATCATTCCTCTAGGCATAATTTCCATGTCCCTCAGAGCCAGTGTTTTCCGTTTGTGAACTGCTTCATTGCGTTCAGACCACAAATGTTCCGTTAAATTGAGGTCTAAAAAACTAAATGGCCAATCGAGAGCATGTATTTTGTGAGCAGTTATTGACCTCTGTTGATTTTGGATGTATGCTTCGGTTCATCGTCATACTGGAATGGCCATTGTGGGCATGCTAGAGCGTCTTGGCAGAGGAAACCAGGTGTTTGGCCAGAGTGGCTTGTTACACGTTGCAGGATTTCTCTCATCTTAAAAGACCCATTAATACAAAACATAATAGACTCCCTGCCATTTTTCACTCTGGATGTGGGTTTTTTGCCTTTTTTACTCCGGACCTGATGAGTGTGTCCAAAAAGGTCAATTTTTGTGTCATCTGAATATTTACACGTGGTTTAATTGTGATTCAGATGTAATTTGCCAAAGTCTTGGCACGGTTTTGTGATCTTTACTGACACTGGAGTTGTGTTGGGGACCTCCAGCCTATGGGTTTACAGTTGCCTTCTAAACTACTTGTTGAAAGCCTGTGGTGGCAAGATACACTTGCAGCCTTTTTATTGTTCATTACAGCAATAGCCTGAAATGTCTTAATAATGGAGACTACAGTTAAAACTGTTAGATTAAGCTTTTAGTTGATTTTTACATGATCAGTATTTTGATTGTGGTCTTCTGAGAGATCTTTGCTCTGAACAATGTACGCTACTACTGAATGTCATCTGTGTTACCTCCTTTTATACCCCAGCAGAACAGGAAACCTTTGGAGGTCTGTCTCTGTACATGGAGGCTTCCATTGCACTTCCAAAGAACCAAATTATCCCAGATTTCATGTTACGATTATTTTTTTTTCCCTTTTCATTGGTGATGTGAGTAGTTCTGGAAGGCACAGTATTTGATGGAATGCTTTTTTACTAGTAGCAGCATTGCTAGCTGCCTTCACCCTATAGCAGATATTATCCATGTATTCCTGAAGTCAGACAGCTTATGTACACATCTGTTAGAAAGATGTCACGGGTACAGCAACTTGGGTATGATGTATGCCCCTTATTTCAATGTAGCATGTACTCTTGTAACAATTACCCTGCGCTTTCTGTTTAAAATATCTAAATATGGATATGCAGGTTACACTGCCTAGTTAACGCTAACAACCACAATGTAAATTGAATTGTGCATCTCTACTGTACAGGCACTCCATATATGTATATATAAACATAACTGCACACATAATATTGTGTCTTAACAAAATGTCTTCACATAAGATTTTGTTAATATACTCTTATTCCTGTGCTAGCTTTGTTATCTCATGTTCTTAATTTGGAATGTTTCTTCCTGGTAAATGCCTCGTATTTTCTATCCACAGCATTATTTGCCCTGAGAATTGTACTGAGAGAAAGTCGCCATCGTATGGCACTTTGTGGCGTTATCAAAAACTCTCCACAAGGAAGTGTTAATGAGCCTCAGAGGTTGTATCAAACACTTTCACTAGGTTTAGTGGTGAAACCTTGTACAAAGCATGGTTCCAAAATCATAATATTGCACAAATAAATTAACTTGAAAATGTCATGCTGGGTTCTATATTAGTGCTTTGCAGTTTGCTCAAAATTGCATTTCTTTATTGTTAAAGTTGCCCTCAAGAAGTAAAAATTTGGAAAGTAAGTTTATTGCCTACAGCTATAATTCAGAACAGTCTCATAAGTTTGTATTTCCATATTTGTATTTACTTGTTTAGACTAAGCTTAGCCCATTTTAACAAGTTTTTTCAATGATAAATGATTATCAATTAATGCATAGATGTGACCAAGCATGTGAGCTGGAACTTGAAGTATGTATTCCTGTTATCGGCTTCTGCAGCCTTGCCTGGTTATCGTATCCAGGTTTCACTAAGTCCTTGTTGTTGACTCTGTATGCTATTCCAACAAAAAATCTTGAATGTTTGACTCTTTAAACATGAACCCAATAGGTGCTGCCATAGTAGGTTAGGAATTCATCCAGAGATATGTGCCCCTTTATTTGATCACACGCATTGCTTTGTCTACTGTATTTTAAAGCAAAAGCAAAATCAAAAGAAGCATAATCTGCTTCAGTACCTAAGTGAATTAACAAGTTTTATGATATACTGTGGAAGTAACATTATTGGTGCCACTTAACCATGCAGTCACAATGGGGAAACTGCCAAATATGCTGTTTCTTGTACAGTAAAACCCAATGTAGTATGGAGGTAGATGTGTTATATCTGAGCTGGAGTGCTTAAATGCTTTTTTTGATCATTTTTTCTTGTTGAACTGTATGTATCCGTGTACCTGGATTTCATTTAAATGTTGAAATTCTAAACAAAAACAAAGCTTAAGCATGTCTTATTATTCACCCTTATTTCTGTCATTATGATTAATAATATTAGTGGTATTAGGGAGCTTGTCTTCATTGTTCTGTTTTTATGATATTCCTTTTCGGTAGATGTGTAGACATTTAGAAAAAGTGGAGTCACTTTTTTTTTTCTGTTGATGCTGTGGTGAAGCAGTCATCTCAGTAAATCTTTGGAAACAGGTTTTACCTACAAGAGAATCGTATAAAAATCGAGGCATTCAATAATGTTATGTAACCCAAAGCTATTTCCCCCATATTAATCTTAATTCTCCCATAGTAACATTTGTATTTGAAACCGGTTCTGTGTTGTCTTTAAAAAGCCCTTTTGCAAGTGCAATTACTTTGTGAAGAGATGAACCTTCCTCATGTGTTAAGGTGAGTAATTGTGTTCTTTTTCAGGCTATGGCTTTGTGGATTTTGACAGCCCAGCTGCTGCTCAAAAAGCTGTTACTGCTTTGAAGTCGAATGGTGTCCAGGCCCAGATGGCAAAGGTAAAAATCTGATTTAAATGTCACATTGCATTCTGATTACCAAACTACGGCAATACCATCTGGGAATGAGAAATGGATTTTTGATAGTTATGGTAAATCATCTCAGTAGTTTTAGATTATCAGCAACGCTCTGCATTATCTGCCAGTTCCAGTAGACATGTTTTAAGCTGCCATCCCCAAAAAACAAGCAGGAATACCTTGGAAAAAGTCAAGAGAGGAAAAACTTAGGACATCCGTTTACTGGTTAATAACCCTTGAGCCATTGTGATTAACAGCATGAATACAGTACATGTAAATTGTTAGATGGCAAGTGACATTGAGATTAAAATGATCAGATACTAGTTTATCAGAAACCATTCACTTCATATATAGCTACACATTTGAAGTTTATTCTGCATAACCTATACTAATCAGTGTTTCAGGGTTTTAATAATTCCATTATGAAAATCTGAAAAATCATACTACTTTTATGATACAAAAATAGTTCCTTAAAACTGATACAGTGAACGTTGAATATGAAAACAGGCAGTTCACTATGTCCAGCCTTTCAGTTATATATAGTACTATCGTTCTGGTTTGTGGTTTCAGTATATTGCTACTTCATTGTTGCAAAATCATCTGACTGTTTTTAGGTTCTTTGTTTCATTACCATAGTCTGCGATTATTTAAGTGATAGAAGAACACTCTGCTTTAACTTATTTTAAATTTAACTCCTGCAAGTGTCTTTATTTAAATACCCACAGAGACCTGCTAAACTTACAACCATGTACAACCTAGTTGCAAAAACCTGAAGGTGTTTTCAAGTTCAAGAATACATATCTCAAGCAGTGCTCATTCATGCAAGAAACTCAATTCATTCCCCCAGAAAAGTCAAACCAGCTTGTTACGAAGTGGAACCTGTAAGCAATTTGGGTGGAACAATGCTTATTAAAGCATTTGGAGGGCAGATGGTTTCTTGCCCAAAATAAGGATGTGTATACCTTTTTGTTAACCAAGACTGCTAACATTTGGTAACATGAAATGAATTTATGCTATTGCATAACAAACCTGACAGCATTGTTACTATGTTCTATGGTCTGTTTGACTATGGTCTGTCTGAAATATACCAGACATAGGAGTGTAGTGCCTTGCAATAGTTTTGACTTTAGTTTTTGCTGAGAGTCAATTGAGCAGTGATTTCTTTTAGTTGGTCTTCAAAGAGCACTACTACTGTAATGGCTGGGAATTAGGTGGTTTACATTCTTGAACTGAAGAAAGGGAAGTAAATAATTGGAGGTTGTTATGGCAACCTGAGCAGTAAACCCAGGGAATCAGACTATAAAAGCTAAACAGGAATATTCAAATTAAATTCCCTGTTAATCCCAGCTCTATAATATGACCTTCTTGACATGCATCTGTGGCCAGTATTTAATTTTTAATTACGATAAAGCTGTTTTGTTAAGCAACCCAGGCTTTAATCCAGGTATTGTTCTAGATAAACACTAGAGACTTCAGGCTTTTAATCATCATTTCCATGACTTGCAAGGGCTTAAAATTCATTTGTCTCAGTGTTTAAAGAACTGTTCAGCATGTGTTATTTTCTAAAGAGCAATGGGGTGTATCCTATCTGGCTTAAAAAAATGTTCTGTACTTCTAAAACAAAGTTAAGAATTTGACTCAAAAATACACATTTTAAATATGACTATGGTGTCTTATAATTGAAAATTAGAAATTGAAACAGTGTAGATTTCTATCTATAAAATGGTAAACGTTTTTACACAGAAGCAGAGCAAATTAAAGTTCATTTCCCATTTAAATCCTCAACATAGACTTCAGAAACAGGCCTCACCCCAGGAGCAGCACATTCTTTATAGGAGAAGACAACCATTAAATCCCTTTTCTATCAGCGGATCTTGAGTTCTGTGAACATTCCCCAGTCACATGATGTTTAACGACTGGCTGTTTTGCTGGTGACCCCATTCACTGCAAAAACAGATGTCTTATCTTTCTGCCAAATTTCTTTCCTGCATTTTAGGAGCTGTTCCACACGCACAGGGAATATTTTTTCTCTTGTTAATTTCTTTCAGATGATGAGTGAGACTTTCTTGCACCATGAAGGACCTCTGGTCTGGACAAACATTTGTTGTTTAAAAGCTACATTCAGCTTTTTTTTTATGTTACCAAATGTTATAACTGCAATAAGTGCAATTTGAGGCAAGGTATTTATAGAATTTATAGAATCTGTAAACTCCTTCTGTGAGAATTTTCTTTGAATAGTATTTATCTTTTGGATTCTTCTGTAAAATTTCAAAATTTGAAATCTACCCCCAATAACTGATTTCTTTATTTTGATTTTTTAAACTTTATTTTATTGGAAGACAATTACAAATTTCAAAATGGTGGTTGGCACTCCTTATTAGGGGTCTAGAGATGAGAATTCTAATGAACATCAGGAAGAGCCTATTACTATTTATACATGTATGGTTTTAGAATTTGGGTATATTGGTCAAATGGTTTTAATTTTTTAAAACTGAAATAATGAGCACTGGAGATTTTTGAATATCAAAGCTAGAGAAAATCAGGAAAGAAATGCAGGGAACGACAAATATGCCCTGCCTCTCAAGAGAGCAAAGCCTTCGTGCTGTTGATATGTTAGAGGCTGGACAAAGGCTGTGTACTGTTGCTCACCATCAGGGGTGTTCACATCCAGAAAATTCAAACTCGGCAACGCATTACAGCCAAACACTGTCCATCAACATTAGGCCACGATCTGGCACACGATGCGTCAGGCCAGCTGATTTTCATACTGCAAATTCTACTGTATCAGAAACAGGTTGCAACAACCAGTAGTTACGTGAAGAGGTGGCTAAATATTCCTAGTTTTCAAATCGGCGAACCTCACAACAGTTGGTTGCCAGTGTTTGTTGATTTAACAGAATGGGTTGATGGGAGCAGTACTGGTCCCAGCTTTGTAGGCACGGCGTCACTTGGCAGGAGACAGTTTAAGTTTTGTTGCCCCTCATTTAAACTAAGAACAACACTTAGTAGCCACTCCTCTGTCCAGTTTTGGAATGTGTCCAGGGTCATGCTGCCCTGTAGTTATTAAGAAGGAGAACTGACAAGAGGAACTGGCATCAGTTTTCCTGTTGCATTCCATATTTATTTGAAACCCCCCAAAAATACCTCCTGTGCCTGCCCTTTACATAAGCAATGCTTCAGCCGGTTTTGTGTAGATCACCCTGACGGAGGCTGGCAAGTGTGGCACTCGCGTGCAGATTGACATGCTAATCGTTGCGACTGCATGACTCGACGTGTGATCAAGTCCTGGATCCTCTCTTGCTGTCCTTCCTGCTCTCTCATCCTGACACGACAGAATTTCAGCAGAGTGACGCACATCCTCATGTTGCCTGTGTAACGATGTCTTTCTTGGGGAAAATGGAAAGGTGACAGGTCTATTGTGGATGACCTATTCATGAGACTTGAGCCCCGTTGAACATTTGTGAGATAAGGTGGGGTAACGTGGCATCTAGGGCTCGAATCGGTGAACCACCACATGCTTGTCTAGGTTCAGCATAATAGAGCAGAATTCCAGAAGACTGACTGCAACGAATATGTGAGGCATTACAGTGTTGGCCACACATAATATAACCATGTGACTTTCACAGTCGACTTTCTGATGATTAGAAATGATAAGCAGCGTAATGCCTTTACCTTTGTCATGTCTGTTCAATTTAAAGACAGTGCACTTCTGCCAAATGAATGCTCAACATATGTATTAATGATACCCGGCTTAAAACAAAGCTGTCCTGTCATATGTGGTAAAATTAAACATGCTTAAAATTTGAAAAATGCAGACATTAGCAATGTCCCATTTTCTAAGTAAAGTTGTTGTAATTGGATCTGCTCATTTTAACTGAGAGATAAAACTGAGTAATTTGCATAGGTAAACAAATATAATTTTATTTGGAACAAATAATTTTGATTTCCCAAAAACCATGAGGGTTGAGAAATTTGTACATCCTGTTCCTTTTCATGACTTCAGTTTTCATGATCAAAGGACTGAAATTCATTTAAGTCTCCATCTGTAAAAGATAAAAACAGATTTGTTCTTTTTTTGCTCTTGCATATTAACAAGATTTTTATGGACTTCAAATAGTACGGCAAATGTACAGTACATGTGAGATAGAGCTCATAAAAGTTTCTCAGAGTTGCTTCTATTGAAATAATTTCTTTTAAACAATTTAGAGAAGCAATGAAAATCATACAACATGTGGACATGTAGTTAAAAATAAAAGGTTTAGATCAAGGGATGTTTTGTTTAAATTGTGTAAAAAATGATTGCTGCTCTGAAATTAATTCAGAGAAGAGCAGCCAGATTGCTCTGGGCTCAAGTTAAAGGAACTGGAGCTTGTTAGTCTTGAACAGATAGGTCTGCGAGGTGACCTGATTCACATATTAACTAAAAAGGGAAAATCTAGCTGAACTGCTGAAAGTTCAACTTACAGAAAGATTTGTGACTTTTAATTCTTTTCTGATTATTTGTTTAACTTTCAAATGTCTGTAACTGCTAAATATTTCCTTCAAAATGGCTTTCAGACCATAATTTAAAGTCAAGTTGGTAACTCTGCACAGACACCAGATCTACTTGGCAAATCAGTATGACATTTGGAGTTCCTGTGCTGATTATGCATTGTAAAGTTAATGCAAACTAAACTCAGCAAGGTGCATGAGCAAATTGCCTCATGAGAATACCCCAGTTATGCAAATTTAGGATTAGAATTCCCAGTGCATTAAAAAAACATTAAAATAATAAAACTGTCATTTCACATTCCCCAGGCAAAGTCTACCTTTTGCCCTTGAATGTCAATTGCATGCCGCTCCACATTTCAAGACTGGCGAAACAATGATGGCTGCTGAGGTTTTCAACTGGTCTGTCCCTCTAAAGCCTTTAGGAAGCGTTATTGACAGCACCGGTACATGTGGCGTTGTTAAATACAGTGGCTTAATTTTGTCCCAGTTTAAGCGTTGTGCCGTTTTGTTTAAACAACCTTTGTTGTTGATGGTAATTTGCAAGCATACATTGTTCGCTAATAGTTCAATCTAAATTTTTGTCAGCCTATTGCTCTAGTAATCCAATCCTTTCTCTTTATGGGTATGAACGCGCTGCTGTAATGAATATTAATGCGAGCTGTGTATTCTCAGCAGACCTCTATCCATGTCTTCTGTTTCTGCTGACTCTATTAAAATACAGAACAGAAAAATCAGCTGATGTATGAAAGAACAGGCCACAGGCTACATCCAAAACGCAATTCATCACTCTTCCCTGTGACCCTTTATTAGCCTAAAATCTAAGAAAGACGGAATGAATTGGAACAAGTTTTAACTTCAGAGCAAGTAAGAAAAAGTGATCTTTGCATCAAACAAAGTTTCTTAATGGGGCTTTAGAAAATGAATGTCCTCTCAGAGCTGAAGATCACAATATCAGATTCATCATCCAGGTTTGATAGATTATAAAATTTTGTCTTTTAATATTAACCTGTGGTTTGAAAATTAGACTATTAAAAAACAATGTCTTACTTGGGTAATTATTATATAGGTTTTACTCAATTTTTTGTTTCTTCCTGGATTTTGTTGCAGAGTCACATATAAAGTTTATTAATGGAGAGTGTTTTGTTTTAATAGCAACAAGAGCAAGATCCTACAAACCTCTATATTTCCAACCTGCCGCTCTCTATGGATGAACAAGAACTAGAAAATATGCTGAAGCCTTTTGGACAGGTCATATCCACTCGAATATTACGTGATTCTAATGGTGCAAGCAGAGGAGTTGGCTTTGCGAGGTAAGTATTTTACTATATTTGAGTTTTCAGTGTTTGACAAACATGTTTGTCCAATGAAGTGTTTAGGAATTCATATCTGCATGCTTTCAAGAATCATTTTCTTATTCTAGTTTTACAGTATATTACATAGGTTTCTGTTTCACTGTATACGGAATGTAAGATTTATAAGTTGACTGATGGTGGCTTGAAAAGAGTAGTATGCACTGGTGTGCCTTTTAGTAAGCAATAGAAATACGGTAGCTTGATATACTGTTAAAGGTAGCTGAATGATTCCCAAGGCCCTGCATGCAGCATTTACATTTTGCTAAAAAAAAATGCAAAAGCGAAGCATCTAAGAATTGGTGTAAGTGCATTTCATTTTCAGTACTAAAACATGTCTGTGAGGCACAGTTTGCATTTTTGTCATTTATATTGGAAGTGTTCCATTTATCCTTTTGTAATATTTACAGGCATGCTCACTCCCTAATATTTATGAGCTCTTTGAGTAGAGCTCGTTCAAATCACACAATCATGGTTTAAGTGAAAATATTCTGTTTTTTTTCCTCTTAGTTGACGACATACTTCTGTTATTACTTTCAGCAAATTGTGTTCTACAGTAAAAAGCTTTGAAAACCCCCACCTGCCACTTCGGTTAGCAGTATCCTTCATATGGATTTAACAGAAGAAATGCTATGATAGTGTTTCACAGTAAAGCTTTGAATATTTAGAGCTGAATAAAAACCTACCCCACACACACTCCCACACACAAACAGTGGTAGTCTGCCTTTTCTATACCTCTTGAAAAAGTGACCAACAAATTTCTTTTCAGACTTGAATAAGAGTGACTGTTTCATCAGTTTACTTAAAACGAAAGGGGTGAATCATTAAAATCAATTGTAATTGTCTTATTATACATGTTCAAGTTTCAGCTTGAAAATTAATTCACAGAGTGCTAAGAGCATTTTCTGGAAATACACTTAAGCCAAAATCTATTTGTGGGTATAATTTAGTTGGAGTAGATGGCATTTTAGAAAAACTCCTCATTTGCTCAATATGTAAGACATACCGCAAAAGTATTTTATTTTGTGGATTGCCACTGCTTTATTTCACAGCAGGTCTAATGAGTGGGGATGCGTTTTGGGTGGTGAACCAGTTGTCCCTCTAGAGGTGATAAAATTAGGTTTGTTTGAATTCCAGTGCAAACAAGCAAAACATTTTATCATATACTTGAACTGGTAGTCTTCTACATGCTTGGGTTACCAGGCAAACACATTGCGAAGAAATATGCTTTTTAACCACTTGAGCAGGCTTGCAGTGTAATTGATTTTGCAGGTAGGGATTAGTCTCCTATTTTGCTGACATGTTCAGTGAAAACGTGAACTAAGCAGACCTCCACAGTGTACCAAAATGTTTCTGACATTCCTTTATGTGGCCATTTTGATCGGTTTTTCGGGCTAGGCTTTTTTGTCTTGGTTTTTGAAATCGGCATTTCCTGCAATGTGTCCTAGAATTTTTGCTTACTTATTTTCAAAGAGCCTTCATTCTTTTTTTTTCCCCAAAGAAAAAAACACATAAAAATGCTCATTGTTCTGTAACCCCAATCATGATTTAAGTTGCAGAAAGTGTAAGTTTATCATTATCATTATCTTATTGTAGGTATTAAGCATACGTTCATTGTCAGAAAGCTGCTTATTCCAACTAATTCACAGCAACCTGGAGTCGATCCCAGAAGCATAGAGTGTAAAATAGGACTACACCCTGGACAGGAAGCCAGACCATAGCAGAACATGCACACAAGCACACGGGTAATTTTAGAGACATCACTTAACCTAACCAGCATGTCTTTGCTAGATAGAGTTGGGTGGAAACCAGAATATGCAGAGGAAACCCACACAACACAGAGAGGACATACACACAGAAGAAACCCCATTCCAGAATTCAACACAGGAAGTATTTAAACAATTTACAATAAATAACTTTGAAGACTTAAAGGTAGGAAGATTAGTCAGAAATTATAACCAAAAATCCACAACACTCATAAAAGTAATTTTCTCTTGATGCTTTTCAGGATGGAATCAACAGAGAAATGTGAAGCAGTCATTTCCCACTTTAATGGAAAATTTATTAAGATGCCACCTGGAGTCCTTGGTGAGTATCTTTTTTTATTTTTGAATTACTATAGAGATTAAAGCCATGACACTGCCTACATGGTTAATACATGGATAACAGTAAATGAGTAGCACAGCTATCTTTCTTAAATTGGCTCAGCATATAGAACAAGTTCTGGTGTTCCAAAAAGCCCTTTTAACCAATGTATTTACACCCATTGAACAAATGTGGGTAATTTTTTTTTTCTCAGGTTGCATTTAATTAAGCCGTGCCATTCAAAAGTGCAGTTTTGTCAGTGTTTTTTGTTCATTCTGCAAACACGTTACATGGTAACAAGAATAATGTAAAGTGCAGCTCTTCAACAAAGTGCATTTTCTTTCATTTTCTGGCTAAGTGTAAATCGGACTGAAAGCAGTGTGCAGACATCCAGCAGGAGAATCTCTTATGCAGGTCTATATTTAAATTCTTTAATTTAGAGCTAACCTTATGGTCTGTACCTGGTTATTTCCAAATTTCATTTTTTGGCATATCAGCAAAGTGGTCTATAATGGCTGTCAGTTAAGGTTGTATGCCACATTTGTTGCACTTACATTGAAATTTATTATTACACTTTTTTTTGTTGCTCATTAGTTTCCTTCCCAAAGAATGTTTTCTTCTCCTTAAAGAATAAGGCATGTGGGAAGTCCTATCCAGCTGATTAGCAGCAGAAAGCTTCCCTGAGGGCTATGTGGGGCCTTCTTTGTCATTTTAAGCTTTTTAATTGGATTATGAGACTGAAATAGCCACTGCAGGCAATTGCCCGTGTTGATTTTTGGAAAGGGGGATTACTGAACTGTTGGTGCCACTTTTGATTTATTTGCTTTGCAGCATTTTTCAAAAGGAGAACTTTAGGCTTTGATTTCCAGATATCTGACAGCGTCATGCTTTTCTACTTAAAGACCTGTTGCCTGGTTTTCTCTTGTCCACAGCACCCTCAGAACCCTTATTATGCAAGTTTGCAGATGGAGGCCAGAAGAAGAGACCAAATCAGAACAAATATGTTCCGAATGGCAGAGCATGGTCCAGGGAGGGCGAGGTGAGACTTGTAAGTCCTGCTTTAACATTTCTATGAGTTTGTAAGAATACTCTGTACGTTTCAAATCTGGGACTGGCAGAAAAAACATCTGGAGAGTTTTTTTGGTTTCAGCACATTTTGCTCTACACGGGTCTTTGGTTTACAGAAATGAGCTGAACATATGGTACAATAGTCACTGAACAACAGTTTATTTTCTAAAGATAAATAGGGAATAACAGCACTATGTAGGACCTGTATAGCCTACGTTGTCTCTGCCTGCATCACTCATGGTCTGATCTTGTCTGACCTCTTTCAGGGGACTGTAACTGTAACATCTAAAGTTTTACTCCTCTTGATAAGAACAAGGGCACTATTTAGTAACAAATTGTCAAACAATCTAAGCACTTTATTTAGAAAAATAGATCATGTTTAGTTTAGAAGTTTTATTTTCAGAAGTCTTTTTTGTTTTGTGAAGATTTCTGTAAGGATTCACTAATACCTCTATAGGTACAAAAGCAGGACTTCTACAAACCTTTTTGGTATGTTTGCTAATTTTGTTTACTTAAGAGGTTTGGGTCTTTTGAAAATAGTCCTTTTAAACATTGCACCCCAATGTTGCTTGTTGAACAGAATTCAGTTTTCATTGTAGCAGGAATAACTGGTCACAAACCTGCCCTATGCCTTAATGTAAATACTGTAGGTGTTTATCACTAGAAAAGAAAAAATGTTTTTGTAATCACAACAGTATTTTATGTGGACTAAAACAAAATAACTAAGAATTAAAGAGTATTAAACCAGTATTGGTACATGCACTATACATGCACTATTACACTGTTTACCCTTGTGATGGTCATTTAAATTTACATTGCTGCCATATGTTATTTACCCAACTACAGGTTAGGGTTATTGGGAAACAGTATTGCAATGTAAAGACCATTGACACTGGGTCCAATCCATCTGAAAAGTTGTGCATTATCCAAAATGTTGTGCTAAAACACAACATTCAATATTCAAATTATATTAAAAAAATGTACTTCAGATATTTACTCCTGACTAAGTTCCACTCTGGAACAGTGTGCTTGTACAGTGTAGCCTGATCCCCATTAATTCCATCGCTGAAGTCATTTTTCACCAGAACTGCTGTGTAGTGGGGCTGCTGAGCATAATGGCTGGCATGCATCACCCGGGTGGGCTTCTATGTAAAACACTTAGCGATCCTTTGGAATGAAAAATTATTATTATTATTATTATTATTATTATTATTATTATTTAAGGTCTGGGAGAAGTGCCAAGGGCTGATACAGACTGTACAAAAAATGCACAAGCTTAACCTGTATAGCTCAAATTGCTGGTTTTCCTTCCTTGAAGTTTTAAGCAATGAAATAAGCAATTTTCAATAAGGAAGAGTCAAACAGTTGAGTAACTGTTACAGACCATAAAGAAGACTGATGCACACCAAACCTGTTCCTATTCTAGTGTTGAATTCAATAAAGCGAGAGAGGCAAAGAATGTGTGAACGTTGTTTTTTTAGAGCACAGACCTCCTTTTGGAACTTGTACATTTTAGAGACACCATCACACCAACCTAGAAAAATCTAATTTAAGCATGAAACTAATTTCTATAAATATATTCTTGATTACGTGGTCACATGATCATATAGTTTGGAATATGGAAAACTGTATATTTATTATCTCTCTCCTTGTATCATTTGCTTAATTTATCATAGAATGTGCTTCTCCAGAAACATGTTAAGCATTTTAGTCAGGAATTGCAGTAATCCCGTTTTTACCAGTTGATTATTAATTTTAATGTATGTCAGATGGAGGTTTTTAGTTTTCATTCATTTCCAATGAATGACTATCATGAAACAAATGTTAGTAGTATGATAAACATATTAGCCAAAGGGGGACACAATTAAACACCATATTCACAAACCACCATGAGGAGCATCCGAAGCTATAAGACACTCGATGCATGCACATAAAAAAAAATTAGGCTGTGTGTTCATTTGCATCTGCTGAATATGCTAATCACATGCTAATTTATTCAGTTGTGGAACGATAGCACTAATGAGGGTAATGACATGCACATGGTATTCTACAAAACCCTTCCTAATCACGAAGAGTGCCTTAACTCGGATGCAAGTTTGTGCTGATGGAAAGCAGGTGTAATATTGCCGAGATCCATCTTGGGAAAAGCCCCAGTGCAGTTTGTATGTTGGCCACCATTATTGAGGGACTGAGTTCTAGCTTTGTCATGTAAATCTGGTATCTCAGAGTGCAGAAAGTTAAATTTTTCTGAGGTACCTTATTTTGCTGATAGTCTTCAAGGTACCTTTTACAGCAACAGTGTGTTTTTTGTGAATAATATGAATTTGATAAATTCCCTTTCAGTTTTAGGTTTATTTAATTAGCTCCATATTGGCAAAAATGTCTTCCTTGTTAAATATTTTCTGTATTTTGTAAGCAAGCATTTTCTAAAGTTTATATTTAAATGGTAAAAGCAATTATTTTTTGCTTTTCCAGGCTGGAATGACTTTGACATATGATCCTACAGCTGCTGCTATGCAAAATGGGTAAGATAACTCCTGCAGAGTGAAAAAAGACATCAGTAGTTTGATCAAAGTTTATTTGTTTATACATGGAATCGGGTCATTATTAGAGTTAATATTTTCTTTCTGCAGATTTTATCCTCCACCATACAGTATTGCGAACAGAATGATCACCCAGACTTCTATTTCACCATATATATCACCAGTTTCAACATATCAGGTTTGTATTAAACATTGTTAGAAGATTTACATTGCTTTAGAAATATATGCAAGACATAAGAGCTGTTTTAACCTAATGTAGCTAAGAGAAAACACCAGTTTTGATATAGCAAGTTGATGTGTAGTGCTGTATTGACACAATTCAAAATGTGGAATGTGTGATTTAGCCTAGCTGTTAAAGGAGGTTTCTAAGTGCCCTGAAAGGTAATATTTTCCCCAGGATAACTCTGTCTTTAAGACTGCTGAGTGCCCCTGATCACTGGAGCGGGAGTAGTTAACGCCAGGCCTGAAAGCCATAATCAGGAGACAATACACCACATGGGCAGGGTGGACTCGCTATTTAAACTCACTGACAGCTTCCTGTTGCTTCAAAAGAAGCCATGTGCTTTCCCCTGCGGAGTCTCAGTCAGGATGTTTTCCCCTTGGAGCCATTCTCAACAAGGAATCATCCCCTTCTGTCGCCGTGCTCATGAATTGCTCTGCCAGATACGGTCTTGTCAGTCTCGTCTGGAGTCGTTTCATACAAGCTTGCCTATTAAGCATTAACCCACAGCCCTGTCAGGAGTCCCTGTCTTAGTACTGACTCCAGGTCTGTTGCCCCCAGGGCATTTCAGTAAATCTGGGATTGCACAGACTGAGAACAGATACACTGGAGAATTTCTTCTGCAGAACAGTGCAGCTTTCTTAGAATTACATTGTTGCTAAAATTGCAGCTTTCATCAAGGCCAAAGCTATGCCCTTTTAACTTATTCTTTAGATAATACCAAACCATTGTACACAATGCTCAAGTTATTACAAAATCTAAACCTACAAATTCTAAATTGTCATACAAATACTAATGATTTAGTCACCTCTGTCAAAAGACTTGGATACACAAGACTTTTCTCATCAGTGTCTGAGAAGTGCATTTGAATTTCTATGAAGTATCATTCTCTTACTGTGCCATATTTACCTTTGGAATTTCTGATTTTTCTGATTTCACAGGTACAGAGTCCTTCCTGGATGCCTCATCAATCTTACATCATGCAGCATCCAGTAAGTTGTGGTAATTGTTTCCCTTTTTCTATAAAAGGTTACTCAGCTGCAACTAATAAAAGGTTCATAATAAAAACTACAGCTCAGAAAGAAGACTTGAGTTTTTTTCCCCAGTGCTGTTTAGGAGATGTGTATGTAAGATATAATGATATGTCATTATATACAAGACTATATATATAAGATATGCACTTCAATGAATTGTATACATCCTCCTGTGGAATTTTGGACGTACAACTGTAGACTGAGACAGTACTCCAGAATCACTCCTTTCAGCTTACTCATTCTGTTTTTTTAACCACAGGAACTCGTGGTGAGGAGAGTAGGAAATGCCTTCAGCATATGCTGTGTTCATGACTCATACCGTCTGCATTTTTTCACAGGTGGTTTTGAGTAGTAAGGGCTAGTTTTTATCCCGATTTGCCAAGGAAGTAGTTTTCCAGAAGGCATTTCGTGAGTGTACATTTGGTTTGTTTTGTTTTTTTTTAGATCAAAGCACACCTCTGTTGCTGCACAATAGCAACCTAGAACTGCATGATTAATTTGACCATAAGTGCTTTTGGGTAGTGAAGGCTGTGGTAGTTGTAGGTTACTCTGTGTGGACTAAATGTCAAATGCATGCTTTGCCAGTGATTTGTCTCTTAAATCACTTTTTCTTTTAAGCGATGATCAGCTCTTATGTTCCCAGTTACAGGAAAAAGGCTTTTCATCACAGTGTAATGCAAAAAACAAAACTTTTCTGCTATGGTGCCCTTTAGCCAAATTCTCATTGTTTCTGTTAACTGATAAATACCAGTCGGAGACAGTTATATAAGCTAGTTAAAAACCTCCACTGATCTGTTGTGCAGGCAGTAAAGCTTCAGAAGTGACAAGGAACTTATTGAATCTGATGCCTCTATTATATGACACAATTTGACTACACAGACATAAGACATTTGTATTCTGATTTTTTCCTGAGTTTCTGAGTTTAACTCGGTTTCTCACAGCTGATAGTTGATCCATACATTTGAAAAAATCCAGAAACCTGAGCAGGCAGAAAGCTGTATTGAATAAACATGCAGTTGTCCATGGTTCTAATGTCATACATACAGGATTGGCTCTGGAATGGAATAGAAGTTAGAATTAGCTGCATTTGTAGGGAAGATGATTTTTAAATATTGCTAGACACAAACTCTGAACAATTTGTGTAATTATTCCAATACTGTTGTTTCCAACATTAAATCTATATAACCTATTTCAACTACAAAAGAAAAAAAAATAATATTGAGATTTTGCCCAAGAGTAACAGAGGTACTAATATTTGAATATGTGTGTCATTTTTTAGTAAAATATCTTCACTGTTTAACCAAAGGGAATTTAGATGTAGCAGGTAAGCTTTTCTCCTGGGAAGCTTAGACGAGTAGTGGTATTTGGTGTTTCCTGAATATACAGTTAATATCATACAATTAATAAGGATTTAGAATTTTCTATTTCATTCTGAATTTAAAGTAAAATTAGAAGCCCTCAGCAGATATAATCTGTCTCTTTTTGCCCAGAACAGGACATTCCATGTGTAGTGATATTGTATTGGCTACATAGTTATGGATTTGAAAAAATCTGATCACAAAACCCTTAACAAATTATAAGTGTTTATTATATTTGTAATTTAGCATGCTCTCTTTAGCCTAATCTAACATTGTATAGTCTTATCTTCATGATATAAAATGTTTAAATCATAGCAGTCCTAGATTTTTGTTTTCATTTTTCAACAAAGGGCCATATAGTATTTGAATACTGTGTAAAGTATTTTGTAAATTATTTGCTGTGGATGTTAAACTTATCACTGTTGTTTGTGTGCAGGTTTATTATTAAAACAATTGGACCTAATGTAATCTGAAATGTGTGTAGAAGTGTAATATTGAATTCAGGGCTTGTTTGTAACATTAAGGCAGGTTCCTTGGGCATTCTGTACTGGCAGAATTTAGTTTTACACTTGAAATTAAAATGGAAGTGATGACAAATGAAAGGTCTTTTTATATGTGTATTTGCATAAGTGATTATTAAGCATTACAAGTTGACAGGTATCATATCAATAGACTGGTGAATGGTAAAATATTCACTACCTGGTCATTTTATGAACAATACTGATATTCTCTAGTGGAAATGCGGGTTTCTGTCTCTCTTTTGCCTCAAATGTAGAAACAGGATGTGGCTCCTTTTGAGTGAGTTAGTGAAAATCCCAGCTGGCTGCAATGTCCTCTGCTCATTTAAGAGCTTTTGCCAGAACATAAATTGATTTTAAATATTCATGATTTACTGTCTAATAGCTTAATAGGGACTGTGAGAGAAGTTGGTTAATATGGATCCATTTTGAGCTATTGGATTTTTTCTTGCATGTTTTTTAATTGGATCTAGACAGATTTAATGATGTATAGTATTTTGGTTAAAATTGTATATGAAGTAAAAGTGTATCAGTATGCAGTTCTGAAATGCATTTAATTTTTAATGTTTAATTTAAATCTGTACTTTAACCTACATAATACATTGCCATATTAGCCAAAGTGAAAAAAAATATTTTCACAGTATTTTGACTCTTTATGTACCATGATAGGTAACAATCTTCCTGATTGTTTTACTGTAAAGTTTAAGAGCATTTTCATAAATCTAACCTCTTTTCTGCATTGTTTTCAGATAGTAGAGGGAAATGTGAAATACTAGTATTTTTTGTTTGTTAAACAAATGTATTCATATTTCTTAGCCTGTGTGTTTTCTTCTGTTTCTCAGGGAGCAGTAATTTCGCCCTCTATGGAGCACACAATGTCAATGCAGCCTACATCCATGATGAGTCCTCTCACACAGCAAATGGGTCACCTCTCTCTAGGCAGCACAGGAACGGTACTGGATCTCTGAAAATGATCTGTGTTACAGAGTTTTGGTGTTGCTGTTTAAACAAGCCATACATTTGTCTCCCTGTTTTAGAGCACAGTTGATTTGAGTATTTGTGAACTGTAAACTCCCAGAATACTACTTAAAAAAGGTTACAGATAAGAGGTGGTTATTCAGTTCATCTGGCTTGTTTGATTGCCTGTAATCTCATCCAGCTGCTTCTTGAAAGAGCCCGGGGTATCTGTTTAGATCCCATGACTTGGGACTTCGTTCCTAACTCCCGTAACTTTTTTTTAAAAGCCTCCTGCTCTCCATTTTAAAACCATTTTCCTTTAATTTCTACCCCCCCATGCCCCCATGGTTCATTTTAACTTTTGATTCTGGAGAAGTTCATTAGGTGGTCTTTTTGAGAATTCTCAAAATTATTGGCAGATTGACTCAGCTGTCATCATAGACGGAAAAGGTTCAGTTCTTTTAGTTTGTCAGAGAAGGACATTCCTTTCAGCCTGGGAATGTATCTGGTTAGTGTTCTTTGGGTTTATTTTTTCCAGAGATGGAACCATGGTTTTTTTCATATTCTTAATGAGGTCTTAGTGGTGCACTGAATAGAATCTACTTTGTCCACATAAAATAGAAATTTTCCTTTGACCACACTTAAAACAGCGTATATATAGAGAACATAAAACATTCAGTGGATTTTACAGATGTATACAGTCAATGTAATATAAATAATAATACCATACAAAGCAGTAGAAAAACAAGATTCAGTTTTGAAGCAAAAGACACAAGTGTGAGCTGCATGCACAAAAAGTATACTGTATGCTGTCAATGCAGTGCTGTAAAAGAGATCTTACATCAGAGTTTAAGAGTACCAGCACTCAGAACAAATGACATCTTAAAAATGTTTTAAAAATGTAGCCTTTGGTACTCTGAAATTTTCCAGATGGTAATTTGTCAAATTGGTAGTGTAGTGGATGTGTGGCATCATTTACTACCAACACTGCCTTCCTGTGAACACTCCTAGTATAGATGCAGTTCAGCTGGTTCTGTTGCTGACCAGTAATTTCACTTCCTGTGTCTATAATCCTTGAGATCTTGGCTCTACCCCTAACACCAAGATTTCCAGAACAAGTGGGGATGTTAAAAGAAAGCACACCCTACCAGACTTGTGTAAGCGTAAGCCAGCTCTAAGATCTTTGCTTACATCCAGGCTCCTCAACCTTCTCAAGCGGCACAATCTCGGCACAGCTTTTTAAAAACAAACAATTTTAACATAACATTCCTTGAATTAAATTCTACTCCTAACTTTATAACCTAATGTTTTGTTGCCTTTTTTTTTCCCTTCAGCTCATGTATAGGCAATGTAAATGTCTCTCTCTCAAAATATGTTCAAGCTTAGTATTCCTGATTTAGTGTCCATAGTTTTTTTGCTGCTTTGTACTCATTACTGAAATGTGATCATCACAAATGTAATATTCCACACCGACTACATTAAACATCTGCCAGGTGATTACACTCTCTTGAATTTCAAGTAAATATTTTAAGAATTACAGAATTTGTTAATTAACTAACTAGATCAGAGTCAGTATAATTTCCTAATAATATCCCAAATAGTGGTACCTATGGCTAGGGGTGATGCAATAAGTGGAATACAATATGCGTTACAAATATATATTTCATCCTTTTATTGTTTGCTGCTGGGGATAACTTATCTTGTGTGCATTGTTCAATATTGATGTATATTTCCTTAAAAATTCTTATCCCTAGCTTTTTTTCCTTTATAGTTCATGCCTGCCAATACAGCCATGCAAGGAGCCTATATTCCTCAGTATGCCCACATGCAGACTACAGCAGTTCAAGTTGAGGTTTGTTACTTGCTTCCATTACCCTTTCTTTATTATTTCTCTATCTCCATTGTTCAGCGTGTTCTTGTCAAGCTTACCTGATGTAAAGGACTTCCTTAAGTGAAGGTAGTTAGCGGCTCCGAGTGGAAATCATCGTGTAATTGATCAAAATGACCACTTTTTACATAATTGATCCGCTTTTAAATGTAAACCTAGTTCAATAAATTGTTCCATTTCCAAGGCAGATAGAACCTAAGTGTTACTTTATAGTTGTTCTTGAGTCCTAATGGTTATGTTCTTGATGTTTTTGGTAATAACATGCACAAGGAGTTGTTTTATCACTCAAATAGAAATGGTACTACCCAGAAGCTAAACAGAAGTGCATTTATGTAACTCCATATAGGCTGTTGACCTTTGGGCTTTTTGAGACCAGTAAAAAGTGAATATTCACCATTAAAAATGGGCTTCCCAACTACAACCAGTAAAGGCCCTTGTCTAAGTACAGATGGAGCACTATGATCATGGGCTCAAGCATGGGTCCTGTAACTAGCCAACTGTGACTGGCATTCCCTGATTGGGGCCACTCAATTGGCCGAGGGTGGGTCTAGTCAAACAAGGGCCTTAGCTGTGGTGCCATCACTGAAGGATGCATCTGTACTTTCAGTAGGAGGCTGTATAGCCAGTTATGTTTTAAAAGTTGAATGTGAGTATATCAGTCTACGCTTCCTTCTTCTCCTTGTGTGCAGTTTGCAATTGTGAGCCAAGACCTGAAAAATACACAACTGGCAGTTTTACATTAAAAGGGACTAACAAATATTAAAAGCTGTACTGTAACATGTCTTTATTTTATTTAGGAAAACAGTGGGCAGCAACAAGTTGAGTCATCAAGCGATCATTCTCCTTACACATATCAACAAACCAAGTAATAATCAGGTATGGACATTTAATTTTTAAATTCAGTATGCTTTTTGCTTTGATGGGTGTGCTAGTTTAATTTGTGCCTCTTAAAAGAAAGACTTCAGCTTTTAAACTTTTGCCATTTAACCTTTTTTTATTGCAAATTTCTCTCTATGTGTAAAAGTCAATTGTCTTGATATTTATGATATATTCTCTCTTAGATGCTCATTGATAACCCAGAAGAGACAAGAGAGAGACAAGGGGGAAGACTGAAACAATCATGGTTTCTTCTGATGTGCTTTAAGAGTTTATCTAAATTTTGCACAGGTTTTACAAACATTTACTTTTGTTTATAATAAAATCAACTGAAACTATTTTTGGTATAAGTTCTGAGGTGCATATAAATGCTTACTTTCATCAAAAGGATGCTAATTCTCTAAAATAGTTTTATTTTAATAAGAAAGAGTTTATTTTTAACAAGGAGTGTCACATCAACACAAGAACTCTGTACATGCAGAAAACCATGTGACATGACTAAAGGTGCATGACAGGAAAGATGTTTTTTGTTATGTTTTTTATGATTTGTGATGAAAATTAATTTTGTTTTCTATTGAGATTTTTTTTTTCTGAAGTTTTTCAGCCAGACATCTTTAAAATGATGTTTTGTGCTTGCTGTGTGAGTGTTGCTATGGTGAAGTGTTACATGTCATTTCTTGTTAGGTGTTTGTCTTTTTGGTCTAGATTGATCTGTTTTAAAATTTGCCTTAAATTTTTTCATACAATAGCTGTTTAGGCAACTCTTGATACAAGATAAGCAAGAATATGTTAAAAACAAATGCCTTGTAAATCGGCAAAATAGGGCTTTTTTAGGAAACAACTAAATAGACTTTCTTTCAAATGCGTTTTAGATGTTTTTAAGTTTTTTTCCACTGATCTCGGCTGAATACTAATCAAAGTAGAACTTTTAGAATAGAAATGTTTTGAGTGAAACACATTTTCTGAATCTGATTAACTTTCTAATAGGATTTAATGTTTGTATAATCAGAAGGCTTGTGTTACTTCTGATTGTCTGAATGTGCTAGAATTTCTGAATGATTAAATTTAAACTCTTGGTTTTTTAACTAACTTGATGTTGTAGTTTTAGCAAAAACAAATCAGATTGGGGGAAGGGGAGGGATCAGGATTCTGAGGGAGGTAGGGGGGTACTCTGTCAGACTGGGAGTACTTTTTTTTCCTTTTGCTTTATAATAAAAATAAGTGGATTTATGATTGTGCAAAAATTAGCAAACAATGCTTTCCTTGGCAACCGAGGCAAATGTTTTTTTTAGATTTAGGATAACTGAGAGATATAGGCAAAACCAATTTTAAAGAAAAACTAGCTCTTTGTAAGGATAAAAAACTTGGCACTTTCAATAAAGTTTACTTCACCAAAGAACTGTGAGCTAGGAATTGAATAAAAAAAAGTTAAGGTTTTCTCTCAGCATGTGCATCTTATGTAATCTACTTTTTTGCCGGACCAGTTTGCAGTTAGGAGAATGTGCCTTTTTTGTACATTTGCATTTAGTTTTTTTCTAGTTTTATTGAGGTATGGACACAAAGAAGCATGAAGGAAGATTTGGATCCAATCAGTGCCACACTCACTACACCATCACTACAAAGAAATGCAATATGTAAAATAAGAAAGAAATACGATTTGAAACTATGAACTGATTTACCACAATAATGATCTGCTTTTACATTGTAGAACCAGTAATTTTATAAATAAAGCTTTATTGTTTTAATCATTGTAGCTTAAAAAAGCTTTATAAATTAAGTTGTCTTCCAAGAGACTGTGTTTTGACCTGGTCAGCGACAATTGATCAGTTATCTACCTCAGAGTTTTGTTTCTCTTTTGTATTGGGACAGGTTTGCTGGACCTCCCTGTCCTCCCAGACCAAACTCTTCCAGCTCAGGAGCTGGTGATTTAACAGCTGTTTTCTTTCAATTTTTATCTTTTTATTTTCAAAACATTTTTTAAAAATTTTAATAGGAATATTGTATGTTGAACGTGTTTAGTTGTGTCCAGACATTCAGTTTCATAGTTTCAAAAGTAACTGCTGCTTTCATTACTAGAGATTCCAGTAGTTGAAATCCTTCAAGAAACAAGACAAAGGTTGTGGTATTTACTGGATCTGTGCTCCTCGAAATTAATTGTTGCTTTGTCAGAGTCCAGACAGACCTGCAGCAGCTTTCACTGCGAATTGGTAGATTACCAAAGTTAAGACCTGTAAACAGACTTGAGATTTCCATATGTTGCCTAAGACTGAAACTTAGTACTGCTTAACACGTGTGCAGGTTGTGCTGCTAGTGGTGTCTGAACTAAGTGCCATACTCTGTCTGGGTTAGAGTTGGGAAAGTACTCTGTACATAAAGAAATGCTCATTTAATTAACATCACGTGCTAGACAGACATTAAGTTATATAAAGAAATAATTTATGAAGAGAGACCTTTTTGTACAGATTGAAGAAAAAGATTTTCATAGAGATGTCTATATGATCAAGAGTTAATTTTTTTATTTTTGTTTTACATGTGCCACAAACTTGCCAGTGGTAACTTGTATGTCCGGTTAAAGATACCTTTCTGTATTTTTGTTTTTTAGTACTTGTAAAAGCCAAAAAGACATTTTTGAACTGTAAATTTCATTAGATTGTTACTTAAGTTTTATTTCTTTTTCATTTCTTTGGAAACTTTTGAATAAAAACTTCAATTGGAAATAGTGTCTGAATAGATTTTCATTTGAAATGAAGCACCAAAGAATAGAAGACGGTGGGTTCTCATTCTAATCATCTTGGAAACTAAAAAACACACTTGCCAAAAGACACTAGAATGAATATTGTTATGGGAAAAAATGTTAGTGAAATTAGACTGAGTGGATTGGAGCCCAATCCAAACAAGTTGTAGCTGAGTCATGCCTTCAGCCTGTGAGCCATTTAGCTCATTCCTGACTGCCAGCTTGATCTGGACATCAGCGGGGAGTGCTGTATTGGTCCCTGTATCTCAGCATTGTGGAACTGATATTGATTTAGTTCACTGAGCTGAGCCCATCCTGCAGACTCTTTCTACAGCCCTAGCACAGTGGTAGCAGCCTTGGGGTAAGGCAAGACTACATTTGAAGGTCACGTATTTTGGAATGATGACAACCTGTTACCTGTTGGTTTTTAATTTTCATCTGAGCCAAAGAATTTTATTGTTACTTGAGATTTATTATCTGTGTGTTTTTCCAATCATCCATTGGATCCATACAATGCTCATGGTTAATCTTCCTCACAGTGCCCAGTGCTTTGCCCTCGCCTGCTTTTATTTGTTTCAGCGCAGGAAGATGGGAGTGTGAGAGAAATGGGTACCCTGCGTTACTCTCTCCCTGTGCTTCCTCTGAGTTCAGGTGTGCCTGGCAGGAGAGCTGTATGCTTAATATTTCTAATAAGGCTGTATTTAAAAATGGGCATTTTCCCAGATAGGAACAAGTAATAGGTTTATTCCATGCTGAAAAAAAGAAGAAAGAGAACACAACGTTTCGGCCGTGGAGCCTTCTTCAGGTGTGAATTTTCCCAGATAGTTAAAAACAAACTGCAGTGTGGCATAGACTGCATTTTTACTTTTACCACCAGAGGTCAGTGTTGACTCAGCTATGTCAGTAACTTAATCTCAAAACATTCTTCTTAGGGAGGTGCACGCTGATCAATGCTTCATAACTCCTGTTACGTGGCCAAGTGTTAAAAAAAAAAAATCAGTCCTGGATTGCCAACTTCCTTAGTCAATTACGAACCTTTACATTTTTATTGTTTGCTCTCTGTGCACTGTGGAAAGCCATTATTCTGGGAGAAGGAGTCTGGGCAACAGGAAATTCAAGTGCTATTTTGGGGATTGACATCATATCCCATTTTGACATAAATCTCTCTGCTGTGTGTTCTGTAATATACGGACTATGAATGACTCCCTGATCTGGATGTTACGGAAACACTCTGCAGAGAAATACACAATTCATCCTCTGTGTTACACACAGATTGCTGGCTTTGTATAAAGGGATTTCTTGTTCACATTAGTATCTCTGAGTTGCAGCTCAGCTAGAAAGGCTGTTCAAGCTGTCGCAACATATGCCATGCCTTTGTGTTTGTGGTAAATCTGTTTGACAAAAATCCTAACACTTTGCTTTCTTAAATTGCTTAACCACTGTACCTAGAGATTGTAAATGTTAACATAAACTACATTTTTTCATGAGTACTTTCTTTTTCCTACATTTGACTAGCACCTTGAACCTAAGCAATTTATGATTGCTTTGGGTATATTTGTAATGCACATTTACAGGTAAATAGAAAACCAAACTTATAATACTGAACTGATAAGTAGTCTAACTGCATTATGCAGATTGACAGCCAATGCATTTCTTGCAACATAATTTTAATTTTAATCTAGAGTTGTGTGTCTGACCTCATCCAGCTCACTGACTAATATAAAACATAAATGTTAAAAAAGTCATTGAAAGTCCAAGAAAACCTGGAGAGTAATTGGAGACAAATGATCCATTTGGGTTTTCAGAAAATGAGTTTTTGAGGAATTTCCAGATATTGCATCTATTGCAAACTTAAGTTATTCATCTAATTTTAGTTTTTAATGAATCTACATTTTTGGAATCCAATGTATTTTCAGCCCATACAAAAAACAGGAAAAAGCTTTTTATAGTGGATGGCAACTAGGTTTCATACAAATGCAATGTTAATGATCCAGTTTCTCAAATGGTATTATTTAACAAAAGGTTGGGAAGAGGTCATTTCCACAGCCAGACAAGTTACTGCTAAACACTAAAGTCTTAAGTAAGCTATCCCTGAAAGTCATCAGCTTGTTCCATTGAAATTAGAATGGGTGGATTCTAATTGCAATGGAACAAATCAAAACAAATCTCTTAACATAGTTCCATCAATGAATATATGCAGAACCCTGATCACAAGCTTAAGTATAACCCCTGTCTTTGCTCTAGCACAAAACCTAACTCAAACTCTTACGTACAGCCTTTAACTGAGTTCCAGCACCAAGACTAACCTTAAGTATCATATGCTTAACCTTTTCTCAGCTCTAATCCAGCACTAAACCTAAATACAGCCTTTATTATAGATCCAAACTTAACCCTATGCATAAACCTCATGATCTCTTCAACCATAACCATCATCCTAAATCTGAATTTAAATGTACCCTATATACAAACATTAAGATAGCTACAGCACTTGGCCTTAGCATACCTGTACAGGTAGCGTCAACACTAAATATGATCTTTATCATAATTATAACTCTTACATTTAACCCCCCAAAAATTAAGATCATGATATAATTCATTTTTTCTAAACCTAACTTTAACTGTAATCATAACCATACTGTTTGTTCTGACTTAAGACCTGTTCTTAATACTATCTCAAGCCCTTTCTTTAGCAAAACTCCTCTTAAAAAAGTGTTTAAGTGTTGGACAGAGAATAAGTGTAAGGTCAAAACAATTTTTAAAGTTAGAAAGTATGATGTGCAGTTCAAATTAGCATTAAGGTGTGGATTAAAAGGTGAGTAACTGGGTAAGGGTTAGGATTAGTGTTAAAGTTAAAGTTCATATCAGAGTTAGGATTATTAGGTTCAGACTCCAACCTTCCAGGAAAGACGATACACAGACAATTAGGGCAGATGGCACTGGCTCACACTACTTTAGATCTTAAATTAGGCTCATGTATTTTCAATTCCAGCACCCTTTTCCTTGAGGGAAACTATAGGGACTTTTTAAATCATATATGAGCTAATTCAGTTCACCTTATGACATTGCCACAGCATTTTATGTTTGATTTTAACCATTGCAGCTATCTATTAACTCCCATCTGGGAATAAATTGTTCAAAGACCATTGACTCTTGGATTAGATTCATAGAAAGGTGAATAGATAAGTTAAGAAACATACTTCCCAATACTTAGAATGTTCTGTGATCTTTCACATCATTGTTGGAAATTGAAATTGCTGCAATCGTAATAATAAATGTATTGTTTTTCACAGGCCACTTAGATCTGGGGAAAAAAATGGCAAAATGTGTTTCCTGAATGTATCAAAACTCAACTAGAAGTCAGATGATTCTTATTTTTAATTAAGCTTTTATTTCTTTTCAGTACGGATTCACTTCCAAGAATCCATAGGTCACTAATCAGGATGGGATCGGCACACTGTCTGGTCGGTTCAACTGGTGTTGTTTCGGAAGATAAGTTGTCATGAAATCTTGTCATGTGGAGCTCTTGTTGCCCCACCAGGTTGGTACCATACCTGATAATTTAATACACACTGTGTAGAAATCCCCCCAAAAAGGAAGGGTTCTTATCAAACTTATAAAAGGCTTGCTTGGCTTTTATATCCACTTCCTCCTTGCCCCGCCTCTCTGCTGCCCTGGCTCCTCCCAGTGAGGGGGTGTGGTTCTGTATTGGGGCATTTTCAGGGAATCACCCTGGGCCAGACAAGCTCAGCCTCAAAAAGAAGCTCAGAGTGGAGTGGAACAGAGCAGAGCCAAAGACCAAAGATGCTATGTTAAAATAGAATGACGAGAGCAAACTCAGCCACCTCGCTGAATGATTTTATTCAGTATCTGTAGGAATAGAACTGATACTGTATATCGCAGTGTTTGGCTCTTTTTCTCCTATTTAAAAAAATACATTTTCCCTGAGGAGTGAACATCTAAATTCAGCACAAACAGCAGCATGTCTTAGTTCATGAATGAGCTATTCAGCTCCATCACAACACCATGAAGAGGTTTATACCTAATCACGGAAATTATAATTTAGGGGGCTTGTTTCTGAGGCTGGGGGCCTAAGCTTCCTGAGGAGGCTCATTACCGCTGTCTGTTTTGGAATACCGATTCTTTTAGTCTGTTAAAAAGAGCATAAGAATGCTTAAAAATGTGGAGGCCATTTCATTCTTTTAGCTGTTTGGTAGAAGTTAATTGATCTGAAAATTTGTAAAAGAAGCTAGGGTTTTGGCTTCAACAACATGGTTGGTTAGCTTGTTCCATCCTCCCACAACCTTGTGTCTCAGAGAACATCATCTCAGAGTTGGTTTCACTCTCAAAAAAAGATACACAGGCATAACTTTTCCATGTGTCATCCTTGAACAGTTGCACATTTGCCTGTCAATCTAAATTTAACCTATTATACTGCTACTAATGAATGTGAAGCATTTTTTGTATCAGGCAAGCAGTTGCTACCATCATTCAATACTGCAACATGCTTTATATCTTAAATGGAAGAAGAATAAAAACGTCATGGTCTCTAATGCAGTTTGCTACTTTGGTTTAATGTTACTTTGTGGAAGAGGAGATATGAAGCACATTGTTTTTTTCTCACTGGCTTGGTGGAATTGTTTGCTTTTGACAGTATGATATCACAGTCATCTGCTTTTGGTAAGTTCTATGCTTTGAAGCTTTTACATCTTTAATTTCAGAACGGGGTTTGGGCAACACAACACAATAGCAAGATATTGTTTAAATGTATAATTTTGGAACTAAAGCAAAATGAGTATTAAGATCTAGAATGCTAACTTTAGTTGTTTTGTTGTGGTAAACCCTACATCAGTCAATACCAGTTTATTTAAAAGCAAATCTAAGATTACAGTAATTCTGTTGAAGCAGAAGATATCTACTAAAACCTTAGTAGGCCTTTCATTTCTATCTGTGGTTGTCAGGGAGGGGGCATGAGTTTCTTTTCTGTCACTTATGTTTACTGTTCATATTCCTTGGTACAATTGCGTAATTAGTAGAAAACAAACAGTCACTTTTTCATTCATGCAGTAACACAATGCTCAGGGAGCAGGAGGAGAATAGCACACTATCACAGCAGATGGTGTTCCTTGGGGTGTGTGCTGGTGAGCACTGATTCAAGAAAAGATGAGAAAGCGGTCTATAATACAGCTATGTGTGCTTGACAGCACCTTAAACCACCAGTGTATTATACAAAGCCTTCATACCCTGCAATTCTGTTTAAGACATCTACTGGTACTTTATAGAAGATTCACATTTAAAAAAAAGACATAATACATTTGCTGAAGAGAATGTTCCTTTGTTCATTACTTATTGACCTTGACTGAAAGCACAAATGCTTGCCTTTGCTCTCACCAGCATTTTGTTATAATTTAATCTGTAAAATTCAACAAAAGGAAAAGGAATGTAAGGGAAAAAAAGTCTTGCATGCTTTTTCCATCTTTCTATTATCCCCGGAGTCAGAGGGCACATAGTGAGATTTCACCCCGGACAAGACCCAGTTGGGTCAGGGCGGAGCGGTGGCACTGTGGCTAAGGATTTGCGCCTGTGGCTGGAAGGTGCCAAGGTGCCCCGGTTTCTCCCGACAGCCCATAAATGTACTGGTAGGTTAATTTGCTTCTGGGAAAACTGACCCTGGTGTGAGGTGTGAGTGCGTGCGTGTCTGTCTGCCCTGAGATGGAAAAGCGTGCCATCCAGGATGTATCCTGCCTTGAACATGTTGCTTGCTGGGATAGACTCTGGTTCCCCCGCGACCCTGAATATGAAAATGGAGGGATGTTCTCCTTTGGCACACAGCAGAAAAGTGGTACAGTGAAAAACACAGCAATATGGGATCATTATACTCAACTGGATGATCTGTATTATTCTTAACTTTATTAGAATTACCTGTGGTAAAACTCACCAATGTTTTTTAAAAAAAACAACAAATCTGGTCAAGTGAGCAAACATTCTGTTTCTGCTTTTCATCATTGGGAAGTATTTATTCCGGGGGAAATACCAAGTGAATTTAACACTGGAGCCAAGGGCTTCGGCTGTTACCCTGCCAGGTGCAGTTCTGTGCACGTCCTTCCCTGCAACTTGAAAAGAAACATAACATTCAAAACACTGAAGCTTCAACCTGTAGGGAGAATCCACACAACTGATAATAAGAATAAATTCTTTGGCACTTGTCCACTGGGGGAAAAATGAGCAGAAATAAAGACAAAAGAACAACAAAAACAGAAGTAAAGAGAAAGTGTCAAAATGTACAGGTAGAAGGACATTAAAATCTAGAAGTTATCATCATCCTCTTCAGTTGCTGTTTCTTATGGAAATGATCAAGATATACAAGTAGTATTTGTAGAACAAGAGTTTCAGGAGGTTTATTTATTTGCTGTGATACACTTTTATATATTTTACACTGCATATTCTAATACAAAAAAGGAAGTTGCTTTTTTGTGCAATCCAGAAATATTATTTGTTAAGCAATATAAAAGGAAGACTTCGATGAAAAAGGGTATTTTTTTCAGTGACTGACATAACATTTAAAATTTATTTTTTTTGAAAGCGTGGGCTTTAGAGTTGGATTTTTAACAGTACTTTTCATTCTGGTTTCCTATAGAGAAACAATAGATTTTACCTAATGCAGTTTGTCTTGACTGGATGTGTAGATTGCCTTTGTGTCATGCTGGCACAGCAACTCTGTGGTTAACATACTGTAACGGTAATTAAAAAATCCTGTGTAGAATAATTTTGTTGCCCAGCTTTTTTTTCTGAGCTGTTCTACCTAAATTCTATTTCATGTACTTTAAGTACAAAAATTCTACAGTATGTAAAAACTAAAGCATCATTGCAGATCAGACTCCGAAATCCTGGGTAAGTTGTGTGCTTTAAGGCCTAAAAGGTACTCCTCAGCTCCTTACCAGCACTAGTTCACTTGACCAAACAGACAATATTTTGGCCTTTCTAAAAGAAGAAGTAATTACAGACCCTGGCTTTAAGAATGACACAGTGTTTATAATGATACATTTTATCTTGGTCTTGAATTAGGGAAAAAAAGGCTCACCACCATTAAGCAAAACGTTCAAAGCTCGTGATTATTACCTAGTTCTATGATTCGCTCTTTAAAATGCGCAATCTGTGCTGTATGCCAGGATGGATGTATGATTCAGCTTTTAAAAAAAATGAAGTTCTGTTTTTGCTTGAAGTCGGTTCTTAAGTGTTGAAGCAATTAGCTCCCCTTCTCTGCATCTGCTGACATAGCAGCTCAGACTAAGGTTACGGTACTGGAACTTCCACCAGCGTAGTACTGGTAAATCAGAGCAATCCAGGAAAGTTTAGCCATCACAGACACAATCAAATAAACAGAAAACTGCACATGGCTTTGAGAAGGTTCAGAATTGTTTTCTTTTTCAAATGACCCGATGTGTTTTAATTGCTACTCTTACAACTTTAAAATGAATTATTTTAAAATCATGTTGATACCTATTAACCTAAATATACTACTTGAGAACTCCCAGTAATGCCTCCCAGTAATTTAAATGAGGGATAAACCCACAACCAAAATTGAAACCAAGTCCCATAATGAAAGCAATGCAAAATTGACTTACAATGGCATTGTCAGCACTCATAAAATCTTATTTTTTCAGTCTGTCTTTACAGTTAAATTACATTGCAGGTGTCATTCAATTAGTGCTATTCCTGCTTCCTCCCAGTGCAGCAGTAAAGCAATTAGAAAGATGGTATGCAGTGGCTCTCTTCAATTATAATTGAAAAGGACTCAAGCTTTGACTCTTTCACAGTTGTTGACACTTTACACAAGCAGATTTTTTGTTGTTTTATAACAGAATTCACAAAATAAAATACGGGACGCCGTTTACACATAATAATTATAATTGCTTACACTTATATAGCGCTTTTCTGGACACTCCACTCAAAGCGCTTTACAGGTAATGGGGACTCCCCTCCACCACCACCAATGTGCAGCATCCACCTGGATGATGCGACGGCAGCCATAGTGCACCAGAACACTCACCACACATCAGCTATCAGTGGGGAGGAGAGCAGAGTAAAGTAGCCAATTCATAGAGGGGGATTATTAGGAGGCCGTGATTGATAAGGGCCAATGGGAAATTTGGCCAGGTTACACCCCTACTCTTTTCGAGAAACACCCCAGGATTTTTTAATGACCACAGAGAGTCAGGACCACGGTTTTACATCTCATCCGAAGGACTGCGCCCGTTTACAGTATAGTGTCCCCGTCACTATACTGGGGCATTAGGACCCACATGGACCACAGGGTGAGCGCCCCCCTGCTGGCCCCACTAACACCTCTTCCAGCAGCAACCTTAGTTTTTCCTAGGAGGTCTCCCATCCAGGTACTGACCAGGCTCACACCTGCTTAGCTTCAGTGGGTTGCCAGTTGTGAGTTGCAGGGTGATATGGCTGCTGACTACATAAAGGTCTAAACTTGAATAGTCATCTTCATGCAGCTTAGGGAAGAATCTATTTGAAACCATAAATTTATGGGGTTTTTGCCCCATACCATGCAGGGATTCAAGCGTTTGTGCATGTTGGGATACCTCTCAGGAAAAGCAGGCTGCTACTGTGAGTATTGCTGGAGGACCAGTAGATGGTGCTCTTCCATCTGGACCAGAATTTTCCAGCCTATGCAACAGTATGGGGACCAGGGACGCTTTCCTATAGGAAGTGCTGCTCTTTGCATGAGACATTAAACCAAAGCTTTGACTAGTTTAGTGTAAAAGATACAATTGAGCTGTTAACAATGGAGCTGTCCTGGCTAAATTCAACTCAACTGGATATGTATCATCTGTCCTTCCAAAAGTTCCCCCTTCATTTGAATGCTGAAGCAAGTTCTCACTTCTCTCTCTGCCTGATCTACTGGTGCAGAATGGGTGCCACACGTTACTCAGAGGTGTGCTAGCACATCAATGGTTGGTGAAGTGTTCCCCTCCTACATGTTATGGTCTTCCTTCAGGATGAAAAGCTCTGTATAAATATTGTGAATTATTATCATTACACAACAATCTAAATCAAAGACGTATTCTCGAGATTACAACCTTCCGTGCCTTTTTATGTTCATAAATTAATCCTCCAGCGTGTCCCTAAGAAAACTCAACCTCTGCTTTCTCTCAGACAAAGTCTATAAATTGTTTGAAATCCAGTCTATTATGAACTTTGACCATGTTCAGTCACTCCAGTCAGTTTATTTTTGACAGCTAAGTTTAACGAAGGCACTCACATTAATTACCAATTGCAATATAGACTTTGAAAGCTGGCCTTTATTTCTTGTGAGGCCTCATGCTATATTCAATAATGGGATTTTAAATGACTCCACTCCTTTTCTTAGAACACATAAACCAGCTCTGCAAATTATAATCTTTCTTTTCTTTGGGTTAATTATTAAAAAAATATAACCACTCCTTGGAAGAGTGGAAACCACAAGTTTGTCACTCACTGAAGTGCACTTCGTTAAACATTAACATTCTCCTGTATGACCCTACAGAGTTTGATCAAACATCCTCAAGTCCTGCCTTGTGTTGGCTAGCCATATCTTAAAAAATAGTTTTTCTTCCGTCAAGTGATGAAACCATGGGCATGTTTTGAGCATGGATTGCAAAATTAAGCTTTCCGTATTCCGTTCTCCTCAAACATCATCTTATCCTACTTCATCCTGTTTGGATTTTAGGAATTATTTGAAAATCACGGGCAGCACTGTGATGTGGTGGTTATTGCTGCTTCCTTACAACCATTGGATCTGGATTTGATTCTGGTCTGGGTGGGGCTCCCTGAGTCCACATGGGTTTTCTCCAGGTGCTCCAGTTTCCTCCCACCTCCCAAAAACATGTTGGCTGGTGACTCTGAATTGTGCTTGTGCCTCCAGGATAGGCTCCAGGTTGCTGATTCCAAACCAGGAATAAGCAGCTTTCTTATGATGGATGAAGGGATCTGAACATCATTTGAAAATATTTTTTAATGCATGAAATCATGGTGTAATTGTACCATCAGCATTGTATAAATACATAAGCATTTTATTGTTATTCTAATTGAAAGATCTCTGCAGTCTTGAAAGGTTACAATAACACTGAGAGAATGTCTCATTCTCCAACCTATCCAACCAGACAACTGATTAATCAAGTTGGATTTGTGGATTATTGCAGTATTTCCAGACATCCCTTTGTCCAAAACTCAGAAAATAGCCTGTAGTTAATCTTTCAAAATGGTATGAAATCTATGTTCTACAAATTAGTCTAACTACACAAATGTATTCCCAGTACTTGGGTGAGGCCAAGGGTGGTCAAGTACCTGGATGAGTGGTTGATTTGTGCCCAGTTGTGGGAGCATGCCAAGGATTACTGTAGCATGGTGAGGGATCACTGGCACGGTTTTATCTCAGCAGAGAGAAGACTGCCACTGGTACACCTCTTGGTATTTCAGTCAGACTCCATGACCAACTAGCCTATCTGCTGGTCTTTCTTTCAAGTGGGAAAGTCAAGGTGGCGTTATGCCTCAAACAGAGGGTTTATGGCCACAGCCTCCCTGGTCATTCCACTAGGTCTGTGACAGATACTGTGCTCAACATGAGCAGCCCTACACTGGTGGAAAGATCCCTGAAACTTTGGGTCCCACTCTAAAGGGAGAGAGGTGATGATCACAGGCACCTTGACTATGGTTTGAGGAGTGGTCTGGAAAAGCAGGGGTGCTGTGGGGAACTGAAGTGATCTCCAGCAGACATCCCACTTCTGGCTTTAAAAACATTTTTTCTTCTAGTGCTCAGAGGAAGACATCCTGGTATATAAGGACACTAAAATGATGGTGTCATACATCAGCCATCTAGGATATCTTCAATCTCTGTAGTTAGATCACATAGCATTCATCTGTAGACATAAGGGCAGCAAATACTCTTGTCACTCTGGGCAGTTCACATGCATGGCTCAGGATTTTCATGTAGAGGCATTCAGTCATAATCACACACATGACAGCTTTGCACCAAGAGCTCCTCAGCCTAGTGCATGCACCAAATGTCTAAACCTCCTGATTCCTCTGGTATTGTGCTGGTTTACTATTGCAACTACACATCATCAACATTTAAAATGAACCTGGTGTAGAGTGTAGCAAAACAGCCCTATTTACAATGAGTCCCATGTGTTTGTACACACACCATTGCAGATTCTCAGTCTCCTATCACTCTGGAAGGAGAATTCAAGTTGGCACAGGAGGGCTTTGTTTGCAACCTTTCTGGGATTCCTGTATGGTCAGCCGTATCCCACTTTGGCTGCATCTCCTCACCCAGATGAAGAGGTCACTGTAACTTCAGGCTGTGGCAACTATGGCTTTGGACACCTAACCTGTCATCTTTATGTTACCTGGCGGAATCATAACCTCTAGACAGAGCTGCGGTTCCTTCAGAAAGATCTTAGCACTTTTATAGATACACAGTTTTCTCAGAATATGTGTTTGAATAGAAATTATAACCTGGTTTCATCATCCATGCCAATTCCCTCTCAACATTGAAAATCTACCAGACAGCTTTTTTCTGCATACCACATTGAGGTGAGTATCGGGTCTCCAGGAACCCATTTCCTGGTCTGCCATGTTTTAAGGAAAATATTTTCTTAACAGCAATTGTTTTGGACAGTCAGAGAGGTATAAATCGGTCTGGTCTTAAATATGGCAAATCTATTCGCCATCTCTTTGGCAAAAGTATCACTAATTTATGTATCCTTTCTCAGTTCACCTCTCCGTCTTGTACTGCTGAACTATTAACAGGTGAAACAATCCCTTCAAGAAAGGGTCACACAGCCCATTATATGAGATACAACATATAGGTCTTCCTTTATATTGCTCCAGTGATGGATGGATGTACTGCAATGACTCTGTACTGGACTCTACTACAGACATTCACAAGCCTCTACCACTTGAATGCTGTAGGTGAGCTTCTAACTTCTCTATTCCTTTAAAGGGGTACATCTGTCCCTAATATCCGAAGTGATCAACACTTTATATTCCATCACCATATCTGAACTGCAGGTTTGGTATGCATCTTCCTGGATTTTCATTGGTTGTTTTCAAATTAAATGTAAACAGCTCATTATGTATTTGATTGTAGTCTTTATTCCTTTATTCCTTTAGTCTTTATGGAGCTGACAACTGAAATACAAGGTTGCTGTTACACAGCAACACAGCTTGTCACAAAATCACAAATAACACCCAACCGATGCTCAATTCATCAATCCAAGGGAAGCATGACCTGAGATGTTGATATTAGTGCTCAGCAAGCCTGCCTGTCTGGCAGGGATACCCCACACCTTAAGACCTATAAACATAATGTAATGTTAATTGTTGCATTCAAAAGAGACCACTGATTCCTATTGATGCCCCTTTATTTAGCCAACAATTTTTATTCTCATTCCTTCACAAATGTTAGTTGGTTTCTGTGTTTATTTATTTTTAATTATATATTAATT